>NC_049212.1:30166994-30401994 GCF_013347855.1 Anguilla anguilla
CTAATGTTCTGTGGGGTTGTCCAAATCTGCTCGTTCTTAGGAAACAGGGGAACGCGCCGGCATATGGAAGAGCTCCTTTCAACCCACAAGGTCACAGACGGGGGAATAGGGTCACCCCCGATTCTCGATCTTTTGTGTGTCTTTGGCATCTGAGGAGGTCTCAGGTCTGGTGAAAGGGGTATGTGGAAATTGGAACCCCTGCTTAAAAAAAGAGAAGAAAAAAAACAAGAGAAAGTGTGTTACATTAGTACTGAGTAAACAGTGAGATCAGAGTAAGTGAGTAATCAGAGAGAGGGAGGGAGACTGAGCGCTCGTATATCGCTGGCAGATTTCCCATACAACCAGCCCCGGGAGGACTGTCTGCTCACAGGGCGACCGTTGGGCCTGAGGCCTGCTTGCCTGGTCTTACTGCTGTGACCAATCCCTGACCTGATCCCTCAGTGTCTGATACTGAAGGCACGCAAATATCTGTGGAGGAAAAGAGGTTCCAGAGCAGGAGCTGATAATGGACAGGGAAGAGGTGGTAGTAAACTCTCATTACTGCTACCTCTTTGCCAAATGTTCCATGACTATGGAACAAAATGAATGTACTTTCCGATCTGATTAAATTCAGTCTCACTACCGGCAAACAAGTTTGTTTTCTCTCCCTGAGTGTTTGCCGGAGGAGATTTACTATCAGACATTTTGACCAGGAAACTAATAAGATGCATAAACCAATCAGATGCAGACTGTGTATGGCCATTGACAACAATTAGGCAACTGAATTTCCAGTTTGAGAGTCTGACTGCTGGAAACACTGAATCATAAACCTTAGGTCCCAGTACTTATCTTGCCAATTCTCCCAGATTACTGTGATTCTTATGTCCAGGGTCTGACTCCTGACAATATACTCCGAGCAGAGCACTTGAGTGACAACTGTAACAGCCCTGTCACCATGGCCGGTGGTAAGTCTGTGGGTGGTCCTACTCAGGGGCTTGAACAGTTAGGATGTGACTGCACTACTTCCAAACCTGGAACAATATGTTTCATCCCCACAAGAGTGGACAGAATGCTGGATCTATGTTTTGGGAATATACCTGGGGTGGGTTGCATTAAAAAAAAATGTTTTGCAATGGACTGAGTGCTAAAGTCGGACGTTAAGTCAGTGGTAAATTTTATATCAATTGCACAAGTTTGGGAGTAAACAAACGAAGTTGCTCAGGACTAAAATCTGTGCCTAATGGGGGTAGGCATAAGCTAGCTGACTGCTGCAGAAAATTCAATCCTGGCTTCTTCTTCTGATTTGTATCTGAGTTATTACATTCTGACAACAATATATCTCTTTTTTTTGAGTACACAAGCCAATAAGAATTAAATTGTCCATCTGGAAATGTGATTTTCTTCTTGGCTTTGCCGCAACCATTTTATAAGAAACCAAGCTAGTTCCGCTGTATGCAAATATGAAGTTAATTTTTATGCAACCAACTTTGCATGTGAGCATCTGTCATAATCAATGCCTGCCAATGTCTTGCTGGTGCAGCCAACATCAAGATTGGGCTTGCGCTAAGTGAGGACAAACAACTTCAAACGTAAGACGAACATCTGGCGTAAGGGCTGGTCGTACGATCAACTTTCATGCAACTGGCCCCTGGAGACCCATCCACCTCTTGGTCATTCTGACCATAATGGGAAACTCTTGCTTCCTTAAAACAGGCAACAGCTGAAAACTAATCGAGTCCCAAACAAAACCCATTCAGGTCTGGAAAGGGAGCTGAGTCACTGTGGGGCTGCTTTTTCCGGTGCTTTTGGGCTGACCTGCACCTGCTCGCTAAGTCCATCTGTTCCTGCCTTGCATGCTGTGTGGGCACTGTTATTCCAACAAAACAGATCGAGCAGTACCCAGACAAGAAGCCCCAAGCCACCAGAGACCTAAAACCCTTACTGAACCGATAGGAAATAATGCTCAAACCAGGAGACAGCCTCAGAGGCAGTGTACTGTGTGGGTGTGTGTGAGAGATAGGGTATGAGTTGTGCGTGTATGTGGCAGAGGGAGACAGCGTCCGTCAGGTATGGCTGGTGTGAGGAGAGAACCAGTTCCTGTCATAAAAACCTGCGAATGGACAGACTGAACCCCACACAGAGAAAAATGATGCTAATGAAGGCTCGGCAGACTGCCACTCTAAGGAGACATTCACAGCATTCTGAGGAGCAAGAAAATGTGTGAGAGTCGTTCATATGGCTTGAACAGGGCCCAGAACGCACTGCATGCGGCTCTACATCACCAGATTGGCTGCGACAAACTGCAGATAGAGCCCATAAAATATATAATTTGAAATATCTAAGTGACGGAGCACTGGAAGACTGTCAAAACAGCTTCATTTATGTTTGTTTATACTACCTTCTTTTCGCGAGCAGTAGGGATGAAAACAAATTTGTGGTCAAATTGTGTGCTGTAGGTCTTTAAATATCTATATGTATTCAGGGTGGAGCAAGAACAGCACAGTCTGGTCGATATACAGATTGCTGAATGTGAAAATGTGACTAATAAGCCTGTTCTCATTGATTGGTGTTAAACAAGGTTTAACTATGATGCATAATGACAATCCTCTGGTAAAACTCCTGTCTTGGCCTTCTCTCAGCTCAGGGTTACCACTGCATATTTTAATTAATTATGATCCCGTCTCCTCATGTTCATCCATCCATTATCTATACTCGCTTATTCCTGGTATGGGTCACGTGGGGTGCTGGAGCCCACCCCAGTGTGGGCGAGAGGCGGGAATACACCATGGACACGCCGCCAATCTATCGCAGGGCACACACACCATTCACTTACACACTCATACCTATGGGCAATTTAGAGTCTCCAGTTAGCCTACCTGCATGTGTTTGGACTGTGGGAGGAAGGAAGTACTCGGAGGAAACCCATGCGGACCCGGGGAGAATATGCAAACTCCATTCCAGGCCCAGGCTGGGATTCGAACCCAGTACCTTCTTGCTGTGACGCAACAATGCTATTGTTTTGGTTCAGATTTGAAAGAACTATTACTAACACACTAATAAAATACCCAATATAGAGCTAAACATATTCTACAATGAAGAAAAATTGAATTAGAATGCAACAAGGAAAGACTAAAAATGAATACTAGTTACTATGCTAGTCTAAAGAGAAAAAAGTCACAGTCTAGGCTGTCACCTCTACTACAGGTAGTATGAAATACGCAGTTTGAATACCCATCAATCTAAGGTCAGAGGTCAGGCTTTGACTTGCTTACATATTGACAGGTTTTTTAGCAACTTCTGTCTCACGGATGGGGGTGGCGCTCCAGGCAAAACAAAACAAAACTTTTCACATTTGGGTGGCAGCACAAAATGCTGTGGCGGTGCTTAATTTGATCAACAAAAAAAAATATATAGGACTTGAGTTATCAAATGGAGACAAGATGCTAGTGTTTATCACCCCTTTAAATTCTGAGCCTGGCTGCCTTCATCTCTGAGCTTGGCTCGCGACAGCGGCTCCATTTAATCAGGCCCGCAGAGCTTGCGCATCCCGTGGGCAATGATGATCCCCAACGCTAATGATCCTCAAAGCTGATGATCCCCAGCGTCTCCAGTGTGTCTCCCTGCTGGTCCCGGAGCCCAGCTGAGATCTCCTCTCAGCGTCACGGCAACGCTGAGGGAACATTAAGCTACAGCGGTGTGATTTAAGAGCAGTGATTCCCACTGATCCCTCCTTTGCATTGCCGTAGGTATTAGAGTGTCAGGGAGTAATCCCCCCCCCCCCCTTTCACGCTGGATTAGAGGAGCCACCCATCTCCCACCAACTACAGGGCATACTAATGACCATCCAATGATCCGATCAGCCTGCTAAGATTCTACTGAGACTGGAAACCAGCTTGTGACGTGTGTGTGTGTCAGACCCCAGCATGTTCTTCCAGAAGGTCTCTGGGGCTGTCGCGTGGCTGTTAGCAAAGTTTTAGTGTGAGTTACGGTTAGCGTCTCTCAGAAGTGGCTTTAGTCTAACTTTTCTGACAATTCTTCTGTACGTCTTCTTCTACATTGGTTGATGACTGCATACCAAAAAAATTGAGACTATTCCACCATGTAGAATCTCTCCAGATCCTTTGGGATCCTTGGTCCTTGCTTGTGGACTGTCCTCTTCAGCTCATCCCACACCTGGGTTTCAATGTGGTTTAGGTCGGGACTGGAATAGCCATTGCAAAAGCTGAATTCCCTGGTCATGAACCTTTTTTGTGGATTTGGAGGAGCGTCTTGGAGCATTGTTTTGCTGAAAGATCCTAGTTCTAGCCTCCTGGCAGAGGCAGTCAGATTTTGGTAAAAAATCTCCTGGCTTTGTTTTGCATTGTTTTGCTGAAAGATCCCAGCCTTAGTTCCCAGTTTGAGCCTCCTGCCTCCTGGCTCGAACTGCGATCTTTCAGCAAAACAATGCTTCATATAGCTAGCACTTTGCTTCCAAGCAAAGGCTAGAACCTCCTCCTAACAAGGTTCCCAGGGCCTTTAGAAGCAAAACAGTCCCACAGCATCACATATCCACCACCGCACTTCCCACTCTGGGATCAGGTTATTTTCTGCATGACCATCTCTATTTTTATGCTAAACCCACCTCTGGTGTTTGTGGCAATAATTTTGTTTTTGTCTCGTACGTCTATAGAACGCAGTTCCAATTCAGTTCCAATGACGTATATGAACTGCAGGTGCTTACATGATCTGGCAGCCTTAGAGGCTTTTTCCTGGCAAGCCTTCCAAATAGCGTGTTGGAATGAAGGTGGTGTTTAATTGTAGTTTTGGAGACTTGGTGACAACATGCAATTAGCTTCTGCAGTTCTCTAACTCTGAGAATTGGAAAAAATTTTGGCACTCGAACTATCCTAATAGTGCATATAGGTATTTTCAGTTATTTAACCGTTTTTAGAGCGATTGCTTGATTTATGAAGGTCATCAACCTTCTGTCTCATTTCATTTGAATGTTCTCTGACCTTCCCTGTGTTGATGGATGACTAAGGGAGATTGGCATGTGTGTCATCTCACATTTATACCACAGGAAGTCATGGATGTAGAATTAAGAGTTCACAAAGACTCAGATGTGCTTAAAAAAGTAGCTTAAAAATATAAATGGAAACACTAATTTTTAATTTTGTCCATAAGAATATGTAGGGGTGCCAATAATCAAGACATACTTATTTCTTGATGAAGAAGTTCAGATTACTCATAGTTTGAGGACAAGTTCATGATGAGAAACGATATGATTTTTCCATAGCCTTTTTTTGCTCATCTTTGTCACAGGTCCCAACAATTCCAGAGATCTCTGGACACACAAACACACACACATACACACACGCACACGCACACCCACCCACACACACACACACAGGCATGCACACTTGTTTACTCATTCAGAAATGCTTTCGCTAAACTTAATCAATTAATGTGATTACGGGCTAAATGATTTAACGGCTGCTTTGCACCCAGGCACCTGCAAAGGCACCTGCCTGGTCTGTCGGCTGAGGTGTAACGACCCTTCCAGCCCCCCCCCCCCCCCCCCCCCTCTGCGGGGGCCATTTGCAGCCGTGGTTACGCCCCATGGCGCAGTCATTACCATGCAGTGGCCTGCAGGGCCCACAGAGCTGCAGCGTAGCGGTGCTGTGCCTGCAGTCCCATTTCATGGTGTGTGTGTTAAATAAAGGAATTCTCGGCCCTGCGCATATTGATTTTCCCACCACCAGTAGGACCTGGGCTTGTTTTTTTCCATACATTGCAGAGTGGGGTGGAAAGGAAAAAAAAAGAACAGAAACAATTTGAGGGTGCGGGTGTGCGGAACGGCTGCCTGCATTGGCCTGGCAGCTGTCAAGCACGCGCACCGCACG
Organism: Anguilla anguilla; assembly: GCF_013347855.1. Lineage (NCBI taxonomy): Eukaryota > Metazoa > Chordata > Actinopteri > Anguilliformes > Anguillidae > Anguilla > Anguilla anguilla. The sequence goes on from NC_049212.1 coordinate 30,172,856, forward strand.
TGTGGAGGAAGACTCGCCCTCATTGGTCAGAAGGCAGGCTTGGGTTCCTTATGGATCTTAAAAACACTCACACACAGACACACGCACACACAGACAGACACACACACAAACACACACGTACGCACGTACACGCACACACACACACGCGCACGCAAGCCGACTGCTGGTCAGCAACTTCTCTGGATCTCGTCACGCTTTGATTGCAGTTCGCCATCTCTGTTGCCTCCCGCCGGGGGGATTCTCTGCTTTCAGCATGGTTTACTGACCAATCAATACTTACAGGTGGCGAGAGAGAGAGGGACGCAGAAAGACAAAGAGGGATAAATGATATGTGTCTATTGCCATTTATTGCTATTGTTATTTTAACTGTTATGATTATAGTATTATGACGGCTACACAAGCTTTGGTCATATTTAATTGCAGTGCCTTGTGTCAGGGGGATTCTATATGTTCAGCATTGTTTACTGACCAATCAATACTTACAGGTGGCTAGCAAGAGAGAGGGGGACAGAAAAGATGGATAGAGAGAGAGAGAGAGGGGGAATGAGAGAGAGAAAAGGAAAGAGAGAGGAGGACAGAAAAGATGGATAGAGAGAGAGAGAGAGAGAGAGGGGGAAGGAGAGAGAGAGAAAAGGAAAGAGAGAGGAGGACAGAAAAGATGGAGAGAGAGAGAGTGAGAGAGAGGGGGAAGGAGAGAGAGATATCAATAATGCAGTCTCGCGCTCGGCCTCTGTGCTCCTCACACGGGCCGCCTGGTGAGGTATCGGGCCCCCGTGACGGGGCGCGTGCGTATTTACGGGCCCAGATGCCGATTAGTTATTAATCGCCCCGGTCCGCCGGCCTGTCCGTCAGGTGAGGCCCCCGTATCGTGTGATCGTGCTGCGGGGCCCTGTGGCTCCGGCCCCCGGGGGGGGAGGGGGGGGCGGCTGCAGCCAGGCAGGCAGACAGGCTCAGTTATCCTCCCGCTACTTGTTCCCGGCGGCCAGGCAAAGCGTTGGGAGTTAGGGAAGCGCGCGGCTTATCTCTGCTGGAACGGCGCACTGATGCGGCCGCCCGATAAGGCTCCGGCAATTTGTTGGCCATTCCCGCCCCGGCCAGCGCTGATCACGTTAGCGCACTAGCGCGTTAGCGGCGGGCCCTGAGAAAGGGGGGGGGAGGGGGTGCTGCAGGGGTTTGGTCCAGCTGTCCCATCCAACACTCCCGGGGTGTGAACGGTGGGCTGTTTTTGGGTCCAGACCTCGGCCGGTGTTGGGTATCGGCAGGTCCAAACCTCAGGTAACCGTAGCAGTGCTTGGAAAGTGAAATGCGATGCCGCCGCCATTTCAATCTCGACCCAACAATGGGCCACTGTGTCCGAGACTGCATGAATGATGCAGGCTTCAGTGTCTGTTACGTACAGCAGTGTAGCATTCAGTTCCAAAAAAATAAACACACACACATACACACACACACACACACACACTCACTCACACACACACACACACACACACTCACTCACTCACTCACTCACTCACTCACTCACTCACTCACTCACTCACTCACACACACATAGATACACACTCACTCACTCACTCACACACACACACACACACACACACAAAAACACACATGCAGGCACACATACACAAACACACACACGCACACCAACAAAAACACACATACACACATAACCACATTGAGTGCTCAGATGCTCACAGAACACACTTTACGGCACCCATAGATGAAGTGACATGGTTGAATCCATTCAAAGTCTAGTAGTCATCTTCCCTTCCTCTCCCTATCTGAACAGCCAGATGTCCTGGTTCTTCCTTCTCCAGTCCTCCCTCCTCAGCCAATGAGGAATGACCACCACCCCTACCCCCTCTGCTCTGTCAGAAGCAGGTGCCAATGGATACTATTTGTCCTCCTCATCTTTCGAAAGGAAATCTATTTCTCATTACAAGCCTCCCCCTCTGTCTAAAGGCATTGAACAGACATAGCTGCTTCCCAGCCACCTGGCATATTAAGTAGCAGAAGGGGAAAGACTTCGTTCTGTTTCCGACCTGGGGGTCCTTGGCTACCAGTCATGGAATTCTGGGGAGCCAATTAATCAAAAGAGGCAGGCTCTTGGCCTTCCCGCCAGAACCAATTTGGACGCTGGATCCCATTAATTACCACGTATAAGCTTTAGGGCTTGCCCATTGGAACCAAACTGGCACATTAGTTATGGTTACGGACAGAAGAGAAATGCTGAAATGTTGCACGGTTGAATATAATTCTGAAAACTCTTAATATATGCGTTGGGACAATTTGTTCCTGTTCACTTGGAGGAATGGCTCAGTCAGAATAACTCTGCACAGCAACTGTTAAAATTTTGCCACTGTTAATATGATGTACTCAATATTAGAATCAGGTGTGTTATTGCTTAGAATTCTATATGTTAACCAAAGTTGACTAGGCAGGAAATTACATTATTCTATTTAGCTGTCATTTGTGTTTCTTGGTTCAGTACTTCTTCCAGTTAAACCCTGTACATTCTGTCCCTCTTCCAGGTAATGTTTGTAGATAATCCCTGCTATGAAATATTTGCTGTCTGCAGTGTAAGAGAATGTGATGTTGGAGCCTATATTAGGATTTGCACATTTGTGTTCTTCCTACTTTCATTGTACATGCAGTCCTTTATTGACCAAAAGTTAATATTCTTAAGTTAAAAAGTGGTTATGTAGTATAAAAGAAGATACAAACAATACATTCTGTAGACCTGGGCAATGCACAGAACTCAAGCACATTTCATTTAAGCCACTCAGGATCAACGTGAGTGGTGGACGCGTTTTCTGTTTCACATTGAAAGAAGAATTTTATTAGTTGCCTTCAGTATTAACAAAGCTTTGGGCTGAAAGGTTGAATGGAACTATTTTATCTAGTATTTTACAAACTCCAGGTGCCATTTTGGGGCATTGCAACGGGTAGGAAGTTGCAACCAGTCTTGTAATTCTATACCTACGGCAGGTTAAATTACTGACACAGACACTGAGGCAGCGGTCCAGTTGGCATCAGGAACGGATGCGGCTACGTCTACTCCAGCGCAACCGGCACATCTGCACAACAGCGAGAATAACGGCTTTCAGCTTCAGAATATCTGACGTGTGACATTAAATTGATTCATTGATTCTTTGACTAATTGATTCATTGATTCTTTGACTAATTGGTTCATTGATTCTGTGAATGATCAGATTTCATGAATGATTGACTGATTTCCTGATTCTCCTTGAGACTGGAGCTTGGATTCGGTCAGTATTTAACGAACTTACAGGTGAATCCAAGTCTTCCTGACAAATACATGTTGGCAAGGTTCAGCCATCAGCAAACTGTTTTTTTTTTTGTGAAGATATGAGGTAGAACTTACATATGTCTGTATTTGAAAATTATGGACAAATGTTGATTGAATCTAGGCCTGAAAGCTTACATTGCTGAATTGCTGCTAGTGGTTTGTCATGTTGTCATCATAGATCAGTGATGCATTTCTTTCGTAGACAACCCTGCTGATGTTAGCTTTTGATTCTCAATTTTGCTTGGCCAATGTCATTAACTGCAGCACTGTTCAATTGCTATTCAGGATTGTGTTTAGCTCCATTGATTCCTATTCTTTTGGCCAGTGTATAATATTGTGACAAGTCTTGGCACTTTGTGTTGAAAAAGGCTAAAGTGATTAGACTGAAATATCGCTGGTTTAAGTAGCTAAGACAGCTGTATTGACAGTTTGGTTTCCAAATGCAGGCTAAAAAATATGTAACTTAGTGTTTTGTATCTTTTTATTTAGTTGTGTGGTTTGCCTGAAATGTAAACCCCATTGTTCTTTTCCATTGTGTTTATTGCATATTGGCTAGCCAATTTGTTATTTTGTCATACTGTAATAACAAATAAGTCATATTAAGTCTAGTTTGACCCTGCGATAGATTGGTAGCCTGTCCAGGGTGTATTCCGGCCTCTCACGCAATGTACCCTGGGATAAACAGAAAGGGCCTACTCCAGACTGTCTGCCTGGTTCTCCCCTCTCTCCTGTTCACTCTTCAGAGATCAGTCTCATCACGATCAGTCCCTGTCACATGGCCATTGATCAGTTTTGTCCTCATTCAACCAGCCCTCCACTCATTATGGGATAGCCCCTGGGTTCTGTGCAGTTCTGATTGGGGACCAACAGCTTTGGAAAATGGATGGTGCCGATTGTGGACTAATTTTCCTGAATTCCTGGCTTTTACAGGGATAATACGTTTCCTCTGGATTCATTAAATGAGGCTGTATAGCAGTAAACCTGATGGAGAAAGACAGATGCATCTGTCTCAGCTCGTTCCACTGACTCTTGCCCTCAGCCTCTCTTTCTCTTTTTTTTTTCTTTTCTAGTCTTGTTCTCTCTGCCCTTCTGCATCTGTAGTTCACTGTGCATCCCTGATTCACTTCACTTCTCTCACACTCTCTCTCTTTCTGTCTCTATCGGTTTCTTCCTCTTTCTCTAATTTCCTCTTGTCTACACTTTGCTGTCTTCACGTCAACCCACGCTCTCCTTATATCTCCGCTGCCCCCCCCCCACCCCATAAATACACATATCCGTGTCAGTGGCGCTGATGAGTTTCCCCTCAGCTGATACAGATATAGAGCCAGGCGCTGAAATTGCTACATGCGGCCCTCCGCATTCCAGCCCTCCCTGCCCACGCCGTCGTTACGCGCCTCTCCGTTACGCTTCCGATCAGTGACGGGGGAAATGGAAGCGAAGTGCAGCGGTTCGCCCAAGGAAAAGCAGGCAAAGAGGCAGAGGAGGAAGGTCCTTTATTAGCCCAGGAAATAAGGAAGGTAATTGACTTGTGTTGCAATTTTCCAGCAGCTGTCCGTGAAGCCGGCTCACGTGTTAAAAATAGCGGTCCTGCACACAAAGCTCTAATGATTTCCCAACAGCAGCCATTCATCAACGCTCGGATAGGCAGCCAAGGGATATTATTAATGAGCAGGTTTGCCGTCTCCCAGCATGCACTGCGGTGTGGAGGCATGGACCTTTTGCTCTTTGCTGGAGGCGTCCACAGCGCTGACGATAAGCCTAACTGAAAATGTAACAGAATGAGACGGCATCGAGGAGCCTGGATTCCTGTCCCGTCTGCATGGCCTGTCAGACTAGCGTTTGGGGGACTTTGTGCTCCAGTCTCCTCATAAGCACTCTGACCCAGGAAGCTTCCTGCAGCGTTAGCTATATAAGCTCTATAAGCTGTCTGAATGCCCTCCTGTCTGTCAAGGAGTAGAACTATAGAAATCAAAGAAAGTGATACGGCTCGTTTTGTGTATTGCACTCACACACACGCACACGTGCAGTCACTACCTGAATACTTCTGAATTTAACTGTCTATGTGCATGATCACCTGCACATATGCAGACATGTGCATGCGCGCACACACGCACACACACACACACACACACACACACATAGGCACGCACATACACACACACACACACACATAGGCATGCACACACACACAGTGTGGACACAGTGTGGCAGGGCTCAGGTTCTGTTGATAGCAGATTAACCCAGGACCCGCTGAGACCCTGGACTCTATTCGCTGTTCCCTCACTCTGCTCTGACTGTAGTAAAGACATCAGGGTGACGATACTCCGTTGTGTCGTTGTGTTAGTGTGTCCGAGCGTGAGCATGTGCATGTTTGAGCGTGTTTGTGTGCATATTTACTTGTGATATCATATCTTTAAATGGCTAAAGTGTGATGTTTGGCACGGTTCTGGTGTAGCTCAGTCATTGATTTCTACCCATTTTTCTGTGTGTGGGTCTGTGCATTTACTTTAATGTGTCACATGAGCTGCCCCCCTGTGTCATGGAGCTGTTGTTTTGTAGCTTGAGAACGCTCAGGCCCCCATTTCAAGTGGGGTCTCTCCTCTCCCCAGCTGGGCTCTATGGCATCCAGGGGAACCCCATCATAAGTTAAAAAGGGTTATTTAAAAAATAATAATAATAATAATAATAAATAAATAAATAAAAAGTTATATATTTTATAATGTTTTCTCAAATCTATAAAAAATCATTGCATGTCAGATCTGGCCAGTGCCCCCCTACAGTGCCATTTTCTTCACAGACAAGCAAATTACAGCTGTGTGCAGCGTGGGCTGCTGCGTTGTGGTAACAAAGAAAGATGATTCACTTGACTAATGTGTCACCACCACCTGGGGTATTCACAGCACCCACCCCCCCCCCCCCCCCCCCCCCCCCCCCCTCACAGCTGCTCTGTGGAGAAAGGGCTTTTCATTAGCCAAAAAGCAGCCTAGTTTGGCCTCTCTGTGGTACTGTCACAGCCTGGCAATGGGGGTTGGTGGTGAGACAGAGTTTCTGGGCTCTAATTTGATGACAGTGGCAGTGCAGATGCACGCGAGCGCTAGCAGAGTTGCTAATTTCGTCCTGCGCCAACTGAATACTTGCTGTTCTCCACCCGGTTTGCTAGTTTTATGGACTGCAGTAAACCCGTTTGTTTCAACGTGGCTTGGGCAGCATGATGAGGGTATGTCTAGAAAAACGTGCTGTCCAAATTTGGTGTTTCTCTAATGCTGACACACTTTGCTATTTTGGTATGAAAATATGCACTGAGCATGTGGGGCAGACAAGTGATGCACAAGACTTTTTAGATGGATTTCAAAAGAGAGTGACTTTCAGTACATTTGTCAAATTGTCTAAGATATACACCCATCCATCAATCAATTATCTATACCTGCTTATCCAATTCAGGGTCACAGGGTGTCTAAGATATGTGTTTGTTAAATAAATATACAGCAGATCCTCTAAGTCAATAAAATGGAATTATGTTTTTCAGAACACTAATGTTTCTGTATTAACTTCTGACAATTTAAACAATTTGTACGTACAAGCCTTGTTTCTTAAGGTACACCACACAACAAGATTACGCAGTGATGCACCCAAATGTGCGCAACAGATAAAAACACAATACCCGAAGCGTATGACCGTAGAACAGAGTGGAGGCAACGTGTTTCGTCTTTTGCAGGTTTTTCCTCCGGCAAACTCACCGTCCTTTCTGAACACTCGCATTGCAGAAGACATAGAACAGCGGCAGTATGTTTCCTCTACTCTATTTTATCTGTTGATAAGCATCTGAGTAATTGTTTGTTTGAGTTTCTTTTCTGTAGCTTACATTTGAGCATGCTGCTGTGTGACTGTACTAAGAGAGCGCTGTTAATGCACTGCACTGTTCTGGCTGTTTTTTGTCTTTGAATACAGTTACACAGTAAAATGTCCACTCTTAATAGATTCAATTTGGTCCCACATTCCAGAATGGGACCAAATGTTAGCTGTTAAGAGTTGAATTAACACTGTTAGAGTTGAATTAACACTGGACATTTTAGTGTGTATGGGTTTCTTGAGTGCATCTTGCGTTGCACTACAACTCAATTCTTTATTTCAATCACTTTATTTTTCCAAATTGCATTCTTTAGTGCTGAGACATACACTTTGTGTTATCTGGATATTAGTTAGGTTTCTTATAAATTAGAAGTGATTTGTTTTGGGTTAGTGCATGCTTTTTTGTGTCAGAGCTTAATATTGATATGGTGTAATTGCGTATGCTACTCAGAGCATCTAATGGGTTTGGTAGACGGATGGACCCGTTGGCCATGGTGCATCATAAATTTATCAGTGAAGCATAGGCTAATTGAAGTGGAGAATGCATAATATGTTTCTGAAATAGTATGGTAAACAAAAATAGTGCAGTCAATTATAGTAAAAATGGCGGGAATGAAAATAATGAATCAATACTTTTTCCGAGTAAGTTTAAAAAATCGGTTTGCAGAGTTTGACAACATCATTTGCCAAAGGAGGTTTTTTTGAGAGGCCTAAATGCTGATTCAACAACTCTGCATCTCCTGGATAAGTGTACGTAAGGATACCAATCCGACTGGCCCAATGAAATCAAACCTCCACCGCAACCACAGGCAATTTAAATGAGGTCCACTGCAGTCTTTTGTCACTAAATTACCGGCATTGAGTTGGCCCTGCCTCAGTTCACCAGTGCAGTGCGTCACAGGTAGCTTGACAGTTGCACCTCGACTGTGGAAAATAGGGCCCGCTGTGCCCCGGGACTGAATTTATGTCTCCGCTGTGATATTCATTATGAGTCTCGAGCGTGTGTCTGCACAGATGAATACATACAGTATCAGCCCTACAGAGTAGCTCACATACAGGTTGCGTAGCCGTGTAAATGTGGATGGATGGATGACATGGCCACGGCTGCCTTGGCGGCCTGACGGGAGGTCACTGAGCGGTGGTGTCAAATGGGGAGAGCTTCACTGTCAATCACATCCAGAGAGACACCAGAGGGATTTGGTAAAACTTTGACGGGAAGGACCTTGTCATCAAAATTGTTGAAGGCAACCTGGAGTTTGAATCTGGGGCCAGAGAAAGACTTCACAGTCCCTCACCTACCCAGAGCCAATGTAGTTTTGGAATTTTTTCTGCCACTGCCAGTACTGGAAAAGAAAGAATCAGCTTCCACCAATTGGCAACACCCAGAAACACCCAGAAACACAGTCCAATCCAAGCCAACCAATCAGCCACCAACCTCAGGCCAGGAAATGGGTTTGCTGTTTGTGTTCAGACTCTCTGTATGTCCTGTGGTGTCATAACTCTGGATGAAGCTTTGCAATTTTAGCCACAGGTGTCTGCATTGTCTGCTTTGTGTCTCCTGTGAGAAGCATTGGCATGCAGGCCAGATAATCACCAATTACCCGCTTAATCTGAATGGCTGGACGCAACGCTGTATTTTTCTCCTCAGGTTTCCCGCCAACTGTCTCACTCAAATGTCTGCTGGAATTTGATTGTCTAATGATGTCACTTTTTACTCCTTTTCGCTATGTGTAACAGTGTGCATGGAATTACTTGTTATCAGTTTTAGCATTCTACTTGGTATGTATCGCATCGCTCTATCCAACCCTAACAGGCTTGGGTATAGGGAATAGCTGTCGTAGCTTTCCCTCACCTCACATTCTGGAGTCTTTAAAGCCTAGATGTGGAATTGGATTAAAATCTCTTTGCAAAATCCTGATCCCGCCACTTCTGAACGCTCTTCCTGCGGGGAACTCGGACTGGAAGACAGTGAGGTTACGAGGCCTTGTGTTGTCCGTATACAGGCACTCTGCGTGGTATGTGGTCCTCGTGAGCCTGCGTGTTACATATGGCTCCGCATTGCCGGAGTGGAGGGGACGTGTCCCGAGACAGCGGGTGATGCAACGCTTACAGAAGCCCCTGTGCAGAGCTGGTGACTCCGCACGAGGCACGCATGCAGATGGATGGTGTCCTGGGACAGGTGGTTAGTCGGGAAGAGGGCTGAGCGTCCAGCCGAGCTGCAGCATGGTCTCGTGATGTTTTTGTGACGTTGCCACGACGTTCCTAACAGGACTGAATGGCTGTCTCTGTAACGGGTTTCTATAATGCCATGGAGATTGGCTGATACATGTCCTTTAATGCCACAGCGATTAGCTGAAAGGCTTTCTTTAATGCCACAGTGATTAGCTGAAAGGGTTTCTTTAATGCCACAGTGATTGGCTGAAAGGCTTTCTTTAATGCCACAGTGATTGGCTGAAAGGCTTTCTTTAATGCCACAGTGATTGGCTGAAAGGCTTTCTTTGATGCCACAGTGATTGGCTGACGGTCTCTTTGACAGTGCTGCCTCACCTTAGCATTGCAGCTTCATTCCAGTCATTTATTTTATTCGTCCTCGTCTTCTCTGTCCTCGTGTAACCCTGAAACCAATCGAAGTCTGCCATTTTACAGGACATTCCAATCTGCTAAATGCTGCTTGGAGAATGCTTCAGCAGGGATGCACAAGTGCAGCCTTTGCGAAAGTCTTTTTTTGGAATGCGTGACGTATACATTATCCACCTTTGAGTGCACCTCTCTTCATCTGCCACGTCTGTAATTGATGTGGCTTCAAACTGACGCTTGATTGAGCAAGAACATTCCATTTGCCTAATGCATGTTGCCTCGATTCCTCCATCCTTGCATCTCATCCCTGCATCTCTTCCTCACATCCTCCATCGGGTGGAGCTAAGGAGCGAGGAAGAGACACGAGGAAGACGTGCTAGGCGTGTAAATTAGCGATTTAAATCAATCACAGGTTCCAAGAATGTGCAGTTTCATTGTGTGTGTCTCCTAATAATTTTGGAACCATTCATGCATACCTGCAGAGCCAGATCATGTGTCTGCGTCAGTCATATTTCAGAAGGCATATTCTCTCAAAGATATTACCAGGGCTCATGGTAAGGGGCCACAGAAGGAAGGTATGGGACCACAGGTGGCTCCTGGTTCTTCCTGTTCTTTCTCATGGATCAGGATCAGCTCACACAAAATTGTATAACCCCAAACGTCAGGTGAAAATGCTGAAACTGATCCAAAGTTGGTTTATATCCCCAATGCCAGTTTATCTATGTATCTGAATGCTGGGTTGTATGTGGACTTATTTTCCATTTATTGAATTTTTGAAAATGAAGGAAAATTTATTTCAAGCCCCAGTGAGATATGTATTTTTTATTAGCTGTTTCTAGTTAAGTGTATAATGGAACTGTTCTAGTTCCCATCGATTATATACTTTAGGCATTGGAAAGCCCTGGTCCTGTAAATGTGACTGATTTAGTTGTTTTTTGAGAATCTACTGATTTTACCTGACACCGCACATTATTTTACTTTCTATCCAGATGAGGACTTCATTAAGATTTATTGAGTTTTATGCATACTTAACTGTAACAGCACAAGGCAAATTAATGGGACAAAAATGAGCAAACAGACAAACTCAACCATGAAAAAACCAACAAAAAAGAAATTACAGGAACACCCCCGTCCCCCCCATTATCCATGCTTGAAAGACCCCCTCACCAACGTATCAGATCCCACCGCATGACAAGAGCAAACATCGTGACCTTGTATGTAGAACAGGTATTGTGCCTGTGCTGGTCGAAGGTCGTTTGAAGGGCATGGCCAGGTCATGTATACATGCCCGGCTTCAGTGCTGTGGTAACTGCTCGTCGAGCCCTGCCCTCAAAGCAACGCTCAGCTCATTTTACTTGGGGGTGGGGGAGGTATTCGTGAGTCCCCATACAATGGGACTCAGTGCTGTCACAATGGGATGACATCATCACAGGAAGCAGAGAATGGGGTGACACAGGCAGCATGGGTGAACCCAACTGAGACTGAGCTGGCATGCTGGGGTCCTGGGGTGGGAGCTGGAGTGGGAAAATGGGTCAGGAGGGTGTGTGTCCGTTTGTGGGCAGGCACAGTATGTAAAGAACAAAGAACTGGCAGATACTGTTTTGCCAAGAGTTATGTATGTATGTATGTATGTATGTATGCATATACAGTATGTATGTATGTATGTATGAATGCATCTATGTATGTATGTGTGTCTGTATGCATACCTGTATGTATGTATGAATGCATCTATGTATGTATGTGTGTCTGTATGCATACATGTATGTATGTATGTATGAATGCATCTATGTATGTATGTGTGTCTGTATGCATACATATATGTATGTATGTATGAATGCATCTATGTATGTATGTATGTATGAATGCATCTATGTATGTATGTATGTATGTATGTATGTATGTATGAATGCATCTATGTATGTATGTATGTATGTATGTATGAATGCATCTATGTATGTATGTGTGTCTGTACATATGTATGTGCTTTCAGAGCTTGTCCATTTTGTGTGTCTCTTTATGCCTTTACTTAGTGTTCCATGTCAGTGGTGTATGGGTTAACCGTGGCAGGGGTTCTCAAACTCGATCCTAGGGCCCCCCCTGTGTGTGTGGTGCCTTTTGTTACAACCACAGTTGCAGCCGCTGAATTATAATATGCTGTTACTTTCTCTTAATTAGACACGTTTAAGGTCTTTTGAGGACCGGCCTACCCTCATAAGGCCATATTATGTAATTAATGGCTTTGCGTGCCATTAAGAATAAACGTCACATAGTCACAGCTGAAGACTTTTAATCAATCCGATCACCTCAAGCTTTCACTGTCTGAGATATAGGAGATATATGGCTAACACTTTCTTTAGGAAGCAGTTACAGTCGCAGTTGAATTAAATGACAGGCACTGTGACTGGGGCGTTTGCTCCTTACACTGCACATTACGTGCCATTTCAAAGAGAATCTCACTCTATAGCAACCTGTGGGCGGAAGTGGGCTGATGACATCACGGTGGAAAATTCCATTCAAAAAAGCCTCCGTCTCCTGGCCCACTTTGTCTAAGCAGAGGTTAAGTGGCCCGGGGGCACTGACCACTGTTTATAGCAGACGAATCCTCTGTTCCGTCCCAATTAAAGCCTTTTCCCCTGGCGGCCATGATCATGTTAATGTCATCCACATTCTGTCATCCCTGGAGCCCGGACAAGGTGATCTTATTTAATCATCCCCTTCCCTGTGACCTCACCACGTACTACCACTAATGGCTTTCCTATAGGCGGTAAACATCTTTAAATCAAAGAGGATTGATTCCCGAAAGCGCTAATGGCTCCTCTCAGCAGATTCTCGTCTGCCACACAATTTATTTGGCTTATTTGTTATTTCCTGGTGATTTTCTACCATTTTATTTGCACACTTGTCTCCACAAATGGAAGTTTTGCGCTTGTATTTGCTGTGCTGTCTAGGCCCATAAGGTAGTTAAAAAGTGAACCGCTGTCTCGCTTGCATAATTATGAGCTTGATTCCACAAGCCCAGGTGCAAGTGTGTGTGTTTTTTCTTTTCTTCTTTTCCTCAAATGGGAAAAGGGGGCGGCGGGGGCGGGGGGGGGGGCGTCTCTCCAGGGCTTCTTCTGTCTTGGTTTTCTCTGCACTCTTTCACCCTCTCCATCTGCTCCCTTTCGGAAGGTTCCAGAGGGGCCGGCGCGCTCAGCCTTTGACAACAACAGTCGCCCCGCTCTGGGCGACAAACGGAAGGGCGCCGAGCCGCCCCGGCACATTCGCTTGCCGTCCTTCGCCGGCCACCCGTGACTTGTGCCAGAGCGGTCGATGAACGGCTTTTTTTCGTTCAAACGTCACTTTTTTAATTCAGTGCGCTCAGCAACGCCGATGCAGAGGAACATCCGCACGCCCCCGACGTCCTGACATCCGAGTTCTAACGCTGGCTGGGCAAACAGACTGATGTGTAAACATCTCTCAGTTTCCGTTCAGGGCACGCAGCTGCGCATCAGCCCTGAGGAGCATATCAAACATCTTGAGCTCCAATATTGACTGTGCAAATAAATTCATTAGTAGGTGCATGGGGAGCGTTTGTAGCTCCGCGACTAAGCGCTCAGTAGTATGACTCAGATATTCTTCAATGTACAGTACACACGCCCACCTACGCCGGTTGGCCTTGGCTGTTGCCGAGCAGGGTTAGCACAGCTTCATTTACTGTGAGCTGGCATGCGTGGGCGCGACTACTCACAAATGCTTTTGACTGCAGATGGGTTATTCAGAGATTTTTTTTCTTCTTCCAGTCCTCTGTCCTCATCTGTCAGGCCTGTTGGTTGTATTTATGAGCTTGGGAAGTGCCTGTCAGATATTCACAGAGGTCACACATTGATTACTCTAACGGGCAGCCCCCATTCCAGTAAGTGACTGAGAGAGAAAGGATGCTACCCCAGGTCACATCATCTGTCTCTGCTGCACCTCTCCTTCCTTCCTGTACTCTCTCTCCCTATCATTTTTGTACCTACCAAATTATATTTGCCCTTTTCTGATAGCTGTTAAATGAAATGCTTTTAAAGGTCAAGTCTCTTTCTCTTTCTGTCTTCTCTTGTACTCTCCAAATGATATGCACTTTTATTTGACAGCAGTTAAAAAAGGTATTTAAACCCCCCTCTTTCTCTCTCTCTGACTCTCTCTGTCTCTGTCTGTCTGTCTCTCTGTATCACTCTCTTTCTTTCTCTCTGTCTGTCTGTCTTTCTCTCTCTCTAGTCAGTGGAGGTCACTTGCTCCTTCCTTCCCAGTTCCGTATAACTCTCACCCCACAGACCCTACACCTCTCACCCCACAGACCCTACACCTCTCACCCTACAGACCCTACACCTCTCACCCCACAGACCCTACACCTCCCACCCTACAGAACCTACACCTCTCGCTCCACACACCTCTACACCTCTCACCCCACAGACCCCACACCTCTCACCCTACAGACCCTACACCTCTCACCCCACAGACCCTACACCTCCCACCCTACAGACCCTACACCTCTCACCCCACAGACCCTACACCTCTCACCCCACACACCTCTCACCTCTCACCCCACAGACGCCTGCAGTGCGTTCGCTCTTTCAGCCTCTGCTTACCACTAACTCTCATCATTCTGACTGCTGCTCCCCTGGCCTTATACCTGGCCGCTCCACCATAACTTATTTAGTAGAGGTTCATTCCATTTCTGAGTCTGCAGTCAGTTGAGGTCAGTTCCATTTTTAACTAATTGAGGTCAATTCCATTTCAGTTTCACTAATCCTGAAAATAAATTGCATTTCAATTCATTTACTGAACTGACGGAATTTAAATGGAATTGAACTTAACCCCCACGTTCAGCCAAACCGTGCAAATACCTGCCCTGCTGTAATCGGCACAATAACCAACATCGTACAAGTACCTGAATATATTTAACTTCTGTCAAATGCAGAGTAGTAATTATCCCTCTAGTACACAAACTTATTCAGGAATTAGTTTATCCGATCAAATACGGCCTCCACCGTTAAGGATCACCTGTTTAAAAAATTGGTTAGTAGTAGTGGGGCCGGGAGGCAGGTGGCCAATCCCTTGCAATGAGTCCTTACACATACTGTAGCCTCATAATGAATGTGTGCATGTGCAAGTCTGCTTGCCCCACGAGTACCCCCAGCCTTTGATTTGTGAGTCAGATAAGTTCTTCTTGATGGGTCGGGCGGGCCTCGTTAATTACCGAACAGAATGCTCAGCCTGCTGTTTGTCAGTGGTTGGGACGGGGGACCCCAGCTCGCCAGTGTCCAGCTGTGTGTGCATTGGGACAGGGGTCCCCAGTGCACCCCGTGTCCAGCTGCGTGTGCGTTCGGATGGGGGACCCCAGTACGCCTGTGTGTAGGTGTGTGTGCGCGTGCTGGGTGTGCTCCAGCGTGTGTCGTGATTGAGTATCCTTCGCCGCCCTCCTTCTCCCCACCTTCTTTCCCTCCCTTTTCCCACTGTGATAGATCACCCTTTCAAAACTCTTAGGCCGAGTCACCATGGAAACGCCGGGCTGTGTGGAGAATATCTATTAGAGCATTTGTGGCAGGGCTTCCCTCTCCCTCTATCCCTCCCTTTCTTCTCTCTCTCTCCCTCCCTCTTATTCCTAGTGTCAGCATTCATTCTTGGTGTACTTGCCTAGCTGTGTCCTCTGTTTTCTCCTCTCTCTCTCGCTCTCTTTCTTTCTCTCTCTCTCTCTCTCTCTCTCTCTCTCTCTCGCTCTTTCTTCTCTGTTGTTTCTTTCTTCTGATCTAATTCTTTTCATTTCTGCAAATCCCTCACTGTTCTCAGCACATATCAAATCCCAGTGCATGGCAGGCTGTGTTCTGCTGGCACGCAAGGCTTTTGGAGTTAAACACGGGGCAAGGCTCTCAAGTAGTCCAATCTCAAGTAGTTCAGCCACCCCCCCTCCCCATCCGCTCTCTTCCACCGCCATCTCCCCCCCCTTCCCTGCTTGGTATTCCGGGCACCGCGGGCCTTGGGGGTGTGGTGGTGGTGGTGGTGGGGGGGGGCGGGGGGTGAGATCCAGTAGAGCGCTGTGTGGAAATGGTTCCCATCAGCAGTGCATCATGGGCAATTAAATTACAGGACAAACACGCTGGGGCGATCTGGACATCTGGCAAGGGAAAATGGATGGAGGAGGGAAGAATGGTGCTCGGCTAGTAGGGGGTTGTGCGTACTTGCGTGTGCCTGTGTGTGTGTGTGCGTGCGTGTGCGTGCTTGTGTGTGTGCGTGTGTGTCCCCCACACGTATGTAACTCTGTGCTGCTTTAGGAGATCCATCACAGTAACTCCTTCACGGGAGATAATGAGTGTTTGCGAGGCTGTTTTGAAGTGTCATCGCTGCCGCCAGTGCGGGGCGATGTAAATGGTCCCCAGTGCTCTATTACCAAAGAACAAGATGTTGACGTGCCAGCCCTGCGTGAAGTCGCGGCGAAGTGCCCGTGGTGAGCGGCGAGCGCCGGTTACGCATCGTTTTCTCCATCCTTCCGCCGCTGTGATGACCATCTGGTTTGAGCAAGGTCACCACGTCCACCTAACCCCCCCCCCCCAATGTCCATTTCTACTGGCCCGGTGTGTAACGGGAGTGGAAAGTGGATGTCCTTGCATCAGCATGCGCAGCATCATGGTCTTCTGCAGCGAGTCACTTGGGAGTACCTAAACAGAGCAATTTAGTCTCCTCTTTTGTCACCTGTTATTAAATAAATGATTGAGCGTTTAGCGTTTATGTAACTTATGTAAGCTCTTTTTCCTGAGGCAGTGGTAATGGCTGAGCCTTGGGATTTCTGCTTTCATGCATATGTAGATGCAGTAAATACATGGCATCACAATGCAGATGTAGCACGCTCACATGTATGTTACTGGATATGGCGTTCAGTACCCAGTTGTAATAGCTTACAAAGTGTAGGTAGCAGTGATAAAGAATTTTCTGTGTGTGTGAGAGAGTGTTAGTAAGCAAATGGGTTCAGTGGGACTCTAATCCACTGTATTGGCACTAATTCTCAACACATGCTGAGCGCGCAGTACACACACACGCACACACACACAGACGCACACACACACTTCCTCTCGCACAATGCCTCATAATGAAAATTGTCACGGCCCTCCACAGAAAACAAAAGGAGAGCCGGAGACACAAAGAGGCTGTGAGCGGCTGAGAGTTTGGCTCAGGGTTGTTTGTGCTGCGCCGTGAATCGAGCATTGTGTGCAGTGCCATTATCTCTGCCAGAGCAACAGTGTCACTGTCACCTCAGTAACCGTTACCTCCCAGGCCAGCCACACTTCTCTGGGGGCACTCTCTCTCTCTCTCTCTCTCTCTCTCTCCTCCCCCCTTCTTTCTCTCTCTCTCGCTGTCTGTCTCTCTCCTTCTCTCCCCCCCTTCTCTCTCTCTCTCTCTCTCTCTCTCTCTCAATCTCTCCCCTGCCCACCACCATACTAGCACCAGGCGGATCTGTGATTAGAACATAAAACTGTACTCTGGTGCAGTCTGTGGTTTAGCCTCAGTGAAAAGTCAGCTTTCTGACAGCAAGGCTGCAGAACATTAGTGTCAGCAGAGCGGGGCACTGTGGATGCTTTTTATGTTCCTGTTTGTGGTAGCTTGTGGCCTGGGAGTCATTTCCATCCCTGTTTAGAAAAGCCTCAAAGATGACAAGGCTGGACTCCCACAGCCTTTTCTTTCCCTGATGTTGTGATTGATTTTGATTCTGTTTCGCCCCTCACAGGTGACCTGGGTCCACCCCTTCCTGCACGACCAGCATCTGCTCCCTCCCTCTCTTTGCCCCTCTCCCCCTGCCCCGCCCCGCCCTGCCCCGCCCTGCAGCAGCCATGGCACTCCGCTCCCCGGCCCTGCGCCTCCTGCTCCTCCTCCTCCTGCTCCTCCCCCTGCCCCAGCCCTGCTCGCTGGAGTCCCAGCGCATGGAGGAGGAGCTGGCCTCCGTGTCCGTCTCCCCCACGCCCTACGAGAACGGGACGGGCGGGGGCAAGCGGGCGTGCGCGGGGGGCCCCGCCGTCTGCCAGCCCGGCGTCCTGCTCCCCCTCTGGAAGCCCCGCAGCCCCGGGCTGGGGGACCAGGTGGCCCGCGCCGTGGTCTACTTCGTCTGTCTCATGTACATGTTCCTGGGCGTGTCCATCATCGCCGACCGCTTCATGGCCTCCATCGAGGTCATCACCTCCCAGGTACCCCCCCCCACACACACACACACACACACAGACTTATGCACACCCAAACACAGGTACCCCCCCCCACACACACACACACACACAGACACAGGCACACCCAAACACAGGTACCGCCCCCCCCCCCCCCCACACACACACACACAGACACACAGACACAGGCACACCCAAACACAGGTACCCCCCCCGCACACAGACACACATATCCCCACATGGGTACCCCCCCCCCAAACGCACACACACACAGGGAGACCCTCCACATTCAACATCACACACTTATCACATGAAGTCCATGAGATTTATTCCGTGTCACACACTTATCGCATATTGAAGTCAGTAAGATTGATTCTGTACGACACACAACAGGAAGTCAGTGAGATCTTGTTGTTCAGATAGTTTTCATCAGAAAAATAAATAACAACAGAGGGGAAACGTGATTCCTTTGGCAGGTGGACAAACAAGACAAAGAGAAAACACACAGGATTAATGGGGTGATTCCAAAAAAGCAAACGGGCGAGGCTCGACTGCCGGTAGTTTTGTAGAGAAGCGCCGGAGAAGCAGAGCCGTTTATCACAGCAGCTGACCGTCCCAAAACGAGAGCAGCCGAGCCAAAAATCCTCCTCAAAACAAAACCCCCGGCAACATGCCGCCGGTTACTTATGCTCCTGAGCTTCCACTGGCATCTAGAGCTCTTCTCATTTATCAGTTTCTCACCATTATATCTCCTACCCTCTGACCTGATAGGTCAGGTGGGAAGAGGGAAAAACCATTGGGAAAAGCAATTGGGCGGGGGCGGTGGACAAGGGGAAGGATGGTACACTCCACAGACCGCACAGCCTAAATCATGGGCTGTGTGTGGATTCCTAACACTCGTCTGTTTCGGCTGTCTCCTGGGCCGAGTTATGGGGTCTTATTATGGGCTGGCGTGAGCTGGTCTACAGTAACTTACATTAGTGCCATAAAGATTTTGCAAGCGCATTGTCTCTGGGCGAAGAATGTTTTTAAGACAGTCTATATTTGTTATAGCTAGTCGATAGTCTATTGCTGGTAAAACTCAATTGCATATACTTGTATTCCCTTACATTAATAAGCTGTTATGTAAATGGCTTCTGCTAAATTAATGTTATGTAATATTAATGCAAAGTTTCGATGTCTTAATGCAAAACAACACAGGTCCATCGTCTAAAAAGGTATAAGACTTTTCTGCAGTGGTTAGTGGCAGAATGTACGTCAGCATGCGCATACTGCTGGATGGATTAAAGAGATTTGTCTTGTACCTGTTCAAAATATTTTGTTGCGTATCCCTGACAACATAAACGGGAGCTCCTGTAATCCAGTCCCTGAGCATAAGAAACAGGCGCCAATACACCTGAAAGGATTCAGACACTCAACACAATCCGCCATTGTGTTTGTTTCAGTGTGGTGATGCGTGTGCCGTCTCTCTGTCTCCGCCCCGCAGGAGAAGGAGGTGACTATCACCCTGCCCAACGGGGAGACGTCGGTGGCGACCGTGCGCATTTGGAACGAGACGGTGTCCAACCTCACCCTGATGGCCCTGGGGTCGTCCGCCCCCGAGATCCTGCTGTCCGTCATCGAGGTGTGCTAGCTGAGTCATCCACCAGGCCCCGCCCCTTTGGGAGGGAACAGTTCCTTCATCGTTACCTCACAGCTATTTGCCCTTCATTGTGTTCCGATTTACAGTGGAAAGGGTTTCATTAAAAGCAGGGTCTCCATTAAAATTGACCTTGGCTTGGTCTGCTTAAACCTGGGGTTCCCAACCCTGGTCCTGGAAAGTCACAGGTTGCTGGCTTTTGTTGTTATGCAGGACATAATTGAACAATTAAAACTGCTGATGACTCACCTGGTTTTATGGGCCAATATTAGTGACTGATTATTAGGTGATGACAAAAACCAGCTGACCCTCTGGTTTTCCTAGACCGATATTGGGAACCCCTGGCCTATGATGTGTGTGTTTCTGGTGCATCTACACCTGTCTGTACAGTGTGTGTGTGTCTGTGTACAGGGGGGGTTTTACAGAGCCCTCTATCACACTGTTTCCTAGTAACTGTAATGTAATAACACTAATGCAATATGGTTGACCGAGGGGAATTCCCCCTCCCCCTCCCTCTCCCTCTCTCTCGCTCTCTCTCTCTCTCACACACACACACTCACTCTGTCTAGCAGGCCTTTTAATTCACTCTGTCAGCTTACCTGTCATTCTCCAGCAGGTTGCCAGCACTCAGTGTCACTTTATCTCATCTCCAGTTGACATTTTTAGGCTGCCCACCTTTGACTGACCTCTTAAGCTTGCAAAGAGGACCCTAATGACAGTTTTTCTCATTAAAAATGAAGACTAAAAGCGCTCAGTAGATATGAAGCTGAGAGGCCTCTCCGGTCATCGCTTCTCGTTGTTTTTTTTTTCGTTTGGCGCCGGTAGGTGTGTGGGAAAAACTTTGAGTCGGGCGAGCTGGGCCCGGGCACCATCGTGGGCAGCGCGGCCTTCAACATGTTCGTGATCATCGCCATCTGCGTGTGGGTCATCCCCGACGGCGAGACGCGCAAGATCAAGCACCTGCGCGTCTTCTTCATCACCGCCTTCTGGAGCATCTTCGCCTACATCTGGCTCTACCTCATCCTGGCTGTCATCACGCCTGGCGTCGTGGAGGTGTGTGTGTGTGTGTGTGTGTGTGTGTCTGTCTGTCTGTCTGTCTGTCTGTCTGACTGTCTGTATGAGTGTCTGTCTGTCTGTCTGTCTGTCTGTCTGACTGTCTGTATGAGTGTCTGTCTGTCTGTCTGTCCGTCTGTCTGTATGAGTGTCTGTCTGTCTGTCCGTCTGTCTGTATGAGTGTCTGTCTGTCTGTCTGTCTGTCTGACTGTCTGTATGAGTGTCTGTCTGTCTGTCCGTCCATCTGTCTGTATGAATGTCTGTCTGTCTGTCTGTCCGTCCGTCCGTCCGTCCGTCTGTCTGATTGACTGCCTGTCTGTCTGTCTGTCTGTATGAGTGTCTGTCTGTCTGTCTGTCTGTCTGTGCCTGCCTGTTTGACTGACTGACTGACTGCCTGTCTGTCTGACTGTCTGTATGAGTGTCTGTCTGTCTGTCTGTCTGTCCGTCTGTCTGTATGAGTGTCTGTCTGTCTGTCTGTCTGTCTGTCTGACTGTCTGTATGAGTGTCTGTCTGTCTGTCTGTCCGTCTGTCTGTATGAGTGTCTGTCTGTCTGTCCGTCTGTCTGTATGAGTGTCTGTCTGTCTGTCCGTCTGTCTGTATGAGTGTCTGTCTGTCTGTCTGTCTGTCTGACTGTCTGTATGAGTGTCTGTCTGTCTGTCCGTCCGTCTGTCTGTATGAATGTCTGTCTGTCTGTCTGTCCGTCCGTCCGTCCGTCTGTCTGATTGACTGCCTGTCTGTCTGTCTGTCTGTATGAGTGTCTGTCTGTCTGTCTGTCTGTGCCTGCCTGTTTGACTGACTGACTGACAGCCTGTCTGTCTGACTGTCTGTATGAGTGTCTGTCTGTCTGTCTGTCTGTCCGTCTGTCTGTATGAGTGTCTGTCTGTCTGACTGTCTGTATGAGTGTCTGTCTGTCTGTCTGTCTGTCCGTCTGTCTGTATGAGTGTCTGTCTGTCTGTCTGTCTGTCTGACTGTCTGTATGAGTGTCTGTCTGTCTGTCTGTCCGTCTGTCTGTATGAGTGTCTGTCTGTCTGTCTGTCTGTCTGTCTGTCCGTCTGTCTGTATGAGTGTCTGTCTGTCTGTCTGTCTGTCTGTCTGTCTGACTGTCTGTATGAGTGTCTGTCTGTCTGTCCGTCCGTCTGTCTGTATGAATGTCTGTCTGTCTGTCTGTCCGTCCGTCCGTCCGTCTGTCTGACTGACTGCCTGTCTGTCTGTATGAGTGTCTGTCTGTCTGTTTGTCTGACTGGCTGGCCGGTGGAATTCTGACTTGTCGGTCAGACTTGGTGTGTGTGTGTATCAGAGTGCATTGAAAAGTATGTGTGCATGTGTGTGTTTGTATGAGTATTGTGGTTTTATACAATAATAATAATAATAATAATAATAATAATGATGGTGTTTCGTGCCCAGGTTTGGGAGGCCCTGGTCACTCTGCTCTATTTCCCCATCTGCGTGATCCTGGCCTGGATCGCTGATCGCCGGCTGCTCTTTTACAAGTACATGTACAAGCGCTACCGGGCAGACAAGCGCCGGGGCATCGTCGTGGAGACCGAGGGCGAGATGACGCCCAAGGACGTGGAGATGATCATGGACGGCAAGTTCCCGCCCGGGGGCGGAGCCGTCGGCGCCACGACCACCGAGAACTGCCAGGAGGGCAACGGCACGGCAACGGCCCCGGCTAACAGCACCGCCGTCAACGTGGAGAGCAACAAAGAGCTGGACGAGAGCCGCAAGGAGGTGAGCGCAGGGAGGGGCCTGGGAGAGAGGGCAGCAGGGAGGGGCCTGGGAGAGAGGGCAGCAGGGAGGGGAGTGCAGGAGGGGCCTGGGAGAGAGGGCAGCAGGGAGGGGCCTGGGAGAGAGGGGAGCAGGGAGGGGAGTGCAGGAGGGGCCTGGGAGAGAGGGCAGCAGGGAGGGGAGCGCAGGGAGGAGCCTGGGAGAGAGGGCAGCAGGGAGGGGCCTGGGAGAGAGGGGAGCAGGGAGGGGAGTGCAGGAGGGGCCTGGGAGAGAGGGCAGCAGGGAGGGGAGCGCAGGGAGGAGCCTGGGAGAGAGGGTAGCAGGGAGGGGCCTGGGAGAGAGGGCAGCAGGGAGGGTCCTGGGAGAGAGGGCAGCAGGGAGGGGAGTGCAGGGAGGGGCCTGGGAGAGAGGGCAGCAGGGAGGGGCCTGGGAGAGAGGGCAGCAGGGAGGGGAGTGCAGGGAGGGGCCTGGGAGAGAGGGCAGCAGGGAGGGGGCTGGGAGCAGGGAGGGGCCTGGGAGAGAGGGCAGCAGGGAGGGGCCTGGGAGCAGGGAGGGGCCTGGGAGAGAGGGCAGCAGGGAGGGGCCTGGGAGAGAGGGTAGCAGGGAGGGGCCTGGGAGCAGGGAGGGGCCTGGGAGAGAGGGCAGCAGAGAGGGGCCTGGGAGAGAGGGCAGCAGGGAGGGGCCTGGGAGAGAGGGCAGCAGAGAGGGGCCTGGGAGAGAGGGGAGCAGGGAGGGGCCTGGGAAAGAGGGCAGCAGAGAGGGGCCTGGGAGAGAGGGTAGCAGAGAGGGGCCTGGGAGAGAGGGCAGCAGGGAGGGGCCTGGGAGAGAGGGCAGCAGGGAGGGGAGTGCAGGGAGGGGCCTGGGAGAGAGGGCAGCAGGGAGGGGAGCGCAGGGAGGAGCCTGGGAGAGAGGGCAGCAGGGAGGGGCCTGGGAGAGAGGGCAGCAGGGAGGGGCCTGGGAGAGAGGGCAGCAGGGAGGGGAGTGCAGGGAGGGGCCTGGGATAGAGGGCAGCAGGGAGGGGCCTGGGAGAGAGGGCAGCAGGGAGGGGAGTGCAGGGAGGGGCCTGGGAGAGAGGGCAGCAGGGAGGGGCCTGGGAGCAGGGAGGGGCCTGGGAGAGAGGGCAGCAGGGAGGGGCCTGGGAGAGAGGGCAGCAGAGAGGGGCCTGGGAGAGAGGGCAGCAGGGAGGGGCCTGGGAGAGAGGGTAGCAGGGAGGGGCCTGGGAGCAGGGAGGGGCCTGGGAGAGAGGGCAGCAGGGAGGGGCCTGGGAGAGAGGGGAGCAGGGAGGGGCCTGGGAGAGAGGGTAGCAGGGAGGGGCCTGGGAGCAGGGAGGGGCCTGGGAGAGAGGGCAGCAGGGAGGGGCCTGGGAGAGAGGGTAGCAGGGAGGGGAGTGCAGGAGGGGCCTGGGAGAGAGGGTAGCAGGGAGGGGCCTGGGAGCAGGGAGGGGCCTGGGAGAGAGGGCAGCAGGGGCCTGGGAGAGAGGGTAGCAGGGAGGGGCCTGGGAGCAGGGAGGGGCCTGGGAGAGAGGGCAGCAGGGAGGGGCCTGGGAGAGAGGGTAGCAGGGAGGGGAGTGCAGGAGGGGCCTGGGAGAGAGGGTAGCAGGGAGGGGCGTGCAGGAGGGACCTGGGAGAGAGGGTAGCAGGGAGGGGAGTGCAGGAGGGGCCTGGGAGAGAGGGTAGCAGGGAGGGGAGTTCAGGGAGGGGCCTGGGAGAGAGGGTAGCAGGGAGGGGCGTGCAGGAGGAGAGGAGAGCAGGAGAGGGGAAACGGCAGATAGCATGGGAGATAGCATTTATCCACCTGTTAATCCATGGTAATCTGGATATGTGCAAATGGCGTACAGTTTTATGATTCTAAGATCAGAACACTATAAAATCAGCTTCAAAATCAGCTTGTATGATGTTCTCTTATAAATGGCTCGATTGAACAGATTAGAGCCTTCTCCATTTACAGATTACCATCTGCCGCATGTGGGATAGAGTTTAGTTTCCTGCTGTGGAGTGCTGTTACACAGGCGAGAGTTAAACCTGGGGAAACAGTCCCCACGACCATTACTGTGCACATGTTTGGCATCCTGGTCACATGTGCGGTCACATGGTTTTGTGCCACACGTCGCCAGCGTCAGCCTAACCTCTGACCCCCCCCCCCCCCCGCACAGGTGATCCGCATCCTGAAGGAGCTGAAGCAGAAGTACCCCGACAAGGAGCTGGATCAGCTGGTGGAGCTGGCCAACTACTACGCCCTGCTGCACCAGCAGAAGAGCCGGGCCTTCTACCGCATCCAGGCCACGCGCATGATGATCGGCGCCGGCAACGTGCTGAAGAAGCACGCGGCCGACCACGCCCGCCGCGCCGCCGCGCCCGAGGACGTGCCCGAGGCGGACGACCTGGCCACCTGCAGCCGCATTGCCTTCGAGGCGGCCCACTGCCAGTGCATGGAGAACTGCGGCACGCTCAGCCTGGGCGTGGTCTGCCAGGGCGGCGCCGGCGAGAGCACCTTCTACGTGGACTACCGCACCGAGGACGGCTCGGCCAACGCCGGCTCCGACTACGAGTACAGCGAGGGCACGCTGGTCTTCAAGCCCGGCGAGGCCAGGAAGGAGATCAAGGTGGGCCGCACTGCGTTCTTCCTCAGAGACTGAGTTTCCCCAAATTTCAGCTACAACAGTAGGGAGACCCCCATCAGTAATTAAAGTTAAGCATATAGAGCTGGGCATCTAGTGAGTCGAATGCATGGGTGTGCAGTCGTGCTGGTTTTTGTTTTAGCTCAGCACTACGACAGCGGATTCGACTAATTAACTAACGTTCAATCAAGACCATGATAAGTAGAATCAGGTGTCTTCTCCTTGGGCTATAAAAACAACCTGTACTCACACCGGCCCTTTTTGGATAAGATTTGGCACCCATGGTTGAAAGAATCACGGGAAGGCATCAGAGACAGGGAAGGGGGGTGGAGGGGAGTAAGGGGGGAAGGTTAAAGTGAGATACTAGCCTGGCCTCTGAGCTCACTTCCGTAGCTCTGTCAGGGTGGAGCAGTCTAGCTGCAGTGTGAGACTAACCGTCAGACCAGCCACTGTGAGCTACGGTGAGCAGCCGCGTAGCAACGGCTCACGGCTGGGAAGCAAAGACTCAGCCCAGGGGTTATCCCACAGCGACTCAACCCGAGCTGCTTCTTCTCAGTCTCCTACAATGCTGTGTTTTATTGAATTTCTTTTTACAAGTAGGCATATGTCAGCCATAGTAAAAAAAAACTGACCTTTTCGCAAAATGTTACGGGGCTGTAATACTACAATTACCCAGTGTAAAATGTAATGAGCAGGGCTTTTAGTAGAGATATCAGAGGGGGGTTTTGGGGAGGGGGGGCTGGAGGCGGGTATGTAAATGACTGTGGCTGACACGAGTTTTGGTCCCCCGACATTAGCCGCTGGGGAACTGGTATTTTAGGGCACATGTTGTTGAAACATTAATATGTATAGCTCTATGTTGAACGCTTTTTATTTTTTTGCTCTTTTGTCATATTTCCATTCTGAAAATGGAATGGTACCCATGTGGGAGGGCGGGATTAAAAAAAAAAAGTCCTTTGATTGACAGGAACCTGGAAAGCAAATTTGTGTTAAAAGACTGTGAACAGTGTGCAATCTCTCAGGTGTTCAGTCCTGTCATTCACAGTGCTTTGATAATATGACAAGCACTTCTACATAGCCCTGGAGGGGGCTTAGAGAAATTCATATTTCTGTTGTGGTCACACCATATTAATTTGTGGGAATGTGGTTCTTAATTTGAGGCTGCCACTTATTATTGCACGGCCACAAGACCATTAATTTGCGGCCAGGAGTTACGATCGTGCAGCCAATAGATCATTAATACGAGGCCACAACTTTATTAGTACATGGCCATTCCATAAATATTTTTTTTGTTTTATGTCCTTTCTGGGGCTCTGTACACTTTATAATTGAATTAAATATGCATATGCATGTACATACTATGATTATAAAATGCATTAAAATGTATTATTATTAGAAAGCTGTCCTGGAGAGCCACAGGGTCTGCTGGTTTTGGTTAATTGATCGAGTGCTGAGTCACCATGGGAACCAGCAGGTGGAGGGTTGGGAAGCCCTGTTTCTAGGGGAAACGTGGGCGGCCTCTGAGCGTCAGACACACTGAAGGCGCTAAAACTCGCCGTGCGCGCAGGTGGGCATCATCGACGACGACATCTTCGAGGAGGACGAGCACTTCTTCGTGCGGCTGCTGAACCTGCGCGTGGGCGACGCGGAGGGCATGTTCGAGAGCGAGGGCGCAGGCGTGGCCCCCAAGGGCCGGCTGGTGGAGCCGCTGGTGGCCACCGTCACCATCCTGGACGACGACCACGCCGGGATCTTCACCTTCGGCGAGCGGCTGCTGCGGGTGAGCGAGAGCGTGGGCACCATGGAGGTGACGGTGGTGCGGAACTCGGGCGCCCGCGGCACCGTCATCCTGCCCTACCGCACCGAGGCGGGCACCGCCCGCGGCAACGGCGTCGACTACGAGGACACGCACGGCGAGCTGGAGTTCACCAACGACCAGACCACGTGAGCACCCGGCAGGGCCTGGGGCGGGGTGGGGCGGGGCGGGGTGGGGAGGGGCTGGACAGGGTGGGGTGGGGGGGGTCAGAGTGTAGTATCCTAAGACCCTGCAATTTGTTTTTGTCTCCTGTAGGGGACATAAGTCTCTGGTCTTAATCTCAAGAACCATATATTCCACTATGCTGAAAACTACACTACAGGGGACATTCAATAAAAATAAAATACTTTTGAAAATATTTTCACTGCAATATGTTTTTGACATCTAAGGTATTTGTATTGTGTCAAAAAATGTGAAACGAATTTCTTCTGCCAGGTCTCAGGAGCTTTAGCAGGAATGAAACGCACTGAATGCTGTACTAACAGTAGTGAGATATCACGCTTTACTGAGCTGGACAGGAAGTTAGGTTGTGGACAGGAAGTTAGGTTGTGGACAGGAAGTTAGGTTGTGGTCGTTGGGCGTGGGACACTTGAGTCTCTGCATTATACATGCTGAGTTACGATAACATATCAACATCCACTCCCTGAAATGTATGCAGATGCGTTGAATTTCATTGCGTCAATTTATTGAGAGATGTACTGTGAAATGTACACACAGACAACTGGCTGGCAAACATTGCTCTAATAATGCAATAATGGAAGCCGCACCTGGAGCAGAAGTGTCTCAGATCCTAATCCCGGGCCTCTGGTGATTTGAACGTTTTGCAGAAACACTTTCACAGTTTTTTCTGTTTGTTATGGAAACATCAGAAGACTGTTCCACGGGCCTCCCTGTGTTTGCCAGCGAATGAAACGAGCTGTACTTCCTGCAAGAGAGCCACTCAGCAGAGAGGATCCCAGTCTGACTCCGCCCTTTTTCCCCCTGGTTTCCCAGCATGCCTCGCAAGCTGCTACATTATTAATCGGGGCCAAATTCTGTGAGGCTCGGCCTTGTGAATATACAGGCACCCCCCCCCCCCCCCTCCCCCCGTCCCTCCGCCCACACCCTGTTGTGCTGGACACAGCAGGGCGTGGGTCTGTGTACTAGCAGGGATGAGTGGGTTGAGAGGGATGAGTGAGCACGTTTCCTTATCGCTGTCACCGGGTCACCGCGGCTATGTGTCACAGCCACTTTAATGTAATCTGATAGCTGGCGGCGCGACTGTTTGTTTGCGCATTTGGCAGCTTTCAGATTGTGTGAAGGGGTTCGAGTTTCTAATTGCACCACAACTGCAGGTGTACAGTAAATGCAGTGTGTCCAGTCTACTGCACATGAGGGAGAGCTGACCAGCATTCTGTGCACTCGCAACGTCTTCCTGATGTGGCAGTGTTGAGAGACCGCTATATCGGGGTTTTTAAGCTTTTCTGATCCAGGGACCCTCCCACCCAGGCTCAGTGGCATCCAGGGTACCCCTATCGTAAGTTTATAAGCTGTATACTTTTTAAAAAAGTTTTATGTTTTGAAATGTTTTCCCAAATTGTCATTGCATATAAAGCCTGGCTGGGGACCTCCCACAGTACCTTCAGTAATAATTATGGCTTGCATTGATGTAGCGCTTTACAGTGATGAAGAGAAAACTCTCCTCAGCCACCACCACGGCAGCCATTTTGTGCCACTCACCACACATCAGCTGAGGTGGAGAGGGAGAGAAAGAGGACCCTCGAGGACCCCCTCCCCTCCCCCCCAGAGGTGCGCGGTCCCCCCTTTTGAATTCCCAGGCATTACATGGCTGCAGGGAGGCTTTGGCTCAGGGGGAGATGAAACGCTGTGGCGTCCTCCAGCGCCGGTCACGCTCATCGTTTTCGAGGAGTCCTCGGCGCTGCGGTCCCCGCGCTGACGACCTGCACAGATTGCAGATCATCGCCCGCCGGCCTCCCAACGCCGGCCTCCGACAGCAGCTTTATAGCCAGACTCGGGATCTGACAAATGAAGTGGCCAATTCTCCCTGGCACTCATTAACCTCCAGCGCTGAGTCTGCAGCGGCCGCCGCGCGTGCTGGGGGTTGTGAAGCCGCGCGAGCGAGAGCGGGCTCCTCCACCTCCTCCTGTCGCGCGCGCCTCTGAGCGCGGTGGGAGGGCGATGCTTTGACCCCGTCAGGGTCGACTCCCACAATGCAGTCCACAGTCCTCTTCGTCGGGGAGTGGTGGGCGGAGCTTTGGGCGTCTGGCAGCGGTGCAGAGTGACCGCCATCACAGAGAGGTGGTTCCATACTGCGTATTTACTGCGGCCCTGAGTCAGCAGCAGCTCAACGTGACCTTGCTTTGTACGTATGCTTGGGGCTCACCGGTCTGTGCTGAAGTGCTTTCTGATATAGTACTCAGTGTGGAGAAAAGGAACACCCACACACTGTATTAAATGGACCCATACAGTTTTGACCTGCCGTTACATGGCAGCAGTCCTTGCAGGTTGAAACACTGTTCCCTCCATTAAATTTTGTTTGGGAGTGTTTAATGCCTCTCTTTATCTTCATCAGTATCCTTTCTACCCCTGACACCCGTGGATTTTTGGGATGTGTGTACACTGCCTTTCTTTTGGTATGAGCCTGAAAGTGTCAGAGACTGTGCCAGCGGCAGCCATGCTTCATTATTTACTGAAACGAGGAATCGCTCTGCTTTTGCACACGTGCGTGCTTCTTATAAAAGTACTTTGGACAAGTTGTTATGAATCAGTGTGCAACCGGAGAGCCAGGCAGCTGACACAGTGCGGTTTAATGCTGTTTATCGATGTTGCCATCTAGATGCAGGTCATTAGCTATCATTAAATGCTTCATTCCCTCAAAGGAGCACGTTTACGACTAATCTCAGCTAACACTCTGTGGAACTACTCTTGAATAGCAACTACTGCGTGAGTGGCTGCCGTCTGCTAGCTTGGATATATATAGCGGAAAAGCCAACAATAATCTTTTTTATTTAAAGTCACCTTCCAGGTTTAAACAGGGGTGGAGATTGGTGCAGTTGACAACTGGTGGAGTGATTTTGAGTTCAGCAAAAGACAGCGATGGTCACTGCCATCAACACAGTACAGACTTCCTTCAATGCAGTGCAGACTTCCTTCCTTGAGTGTGCGCGTGTGTCTTGTCAGGCTGTACACCTGTACAGGTATGTGACACACTAGCTGGTGTGAGCTGCATCGGGCACATTGCAGTCAGAGCTGACGCTTCCGGTGAGTCACCGTACGTGTTCCCGACCGTGTGTCCATTATGGGCCGATCGCTATCTGTGCGCCCGCAGATCCTCTTCCCATTAAAGTTTCAGTCTGCGTGACGCTGCCTAGCGTGTTGGGCTAATAGCGCGGTTAGCAACAGACGGGATAATGGGAGTCCTCCCCGGCCTCTGAGTCTGCTCCGCTCCACGCGGGACCGGCAGGACAATGCGCCAGTGCGCCGCAGCGTCGCCGGGGGTTACACTCCGCATTACTGAGCCAGCCCGCGCGGCTCTGTTACACGCCGAATTACACCGCTCGACATTTCCTTCAACATGCAATAAACAGCCCCCCCCCCCCCCGCCCCCCCCAGGAACACATGGCTAAATTACTGTCCTGATGTAACCCACGCAGAAGAGAACGGTGTTGTCCTTAAGTATTACTGAAGTGTGCAATGTTTCCTTTAGCTGTGCATCACTGTGCACTTCACAGCTTTACTACTGTGAGGAACACTGGAATATGTCATTTTCTGGGCAAAGAGGTAAAGCAATGGCCTTAGAAATACTGCACTCCATCCCTGAGCTAAATTTTACATTTCCCCGAGCTACACTTTATAGTGCAGGCCTCAGAAACAATGCAGTATATCCCACTGTTGCTCTGTGCAGCATAGCCTAGCACTGTACAGCATAGCCTAGAGCTGTAGAGCGTTGCCTAGCACTGTATAGTAACGCATAATTCCCGACCTGTCCTGAAGAATAGCATCGTAATTCATCTAACAAAATGAAACGGCTGTATCCTGTCTAAGTCATCTGGCCCCACACCACATTACACCCGTCTACGCGGCATTACCCATCATGCCCTACCACCTCCACGCCTGCAGCTGCACCTCCGCAGCATCTATTGTGACTTTCGAACAAGATTGCACAAAGAATCGTGGGTTATTTGGTCTGGTAAGGGTCCGCCTAAATGATTTAGCGCTCTCCGTTCGAATCGGTCTGCCTCTGCGGTCACACCTATCTGATGACCTGTCACCTAAGCGCCAGAGTGTGCATGATGGAGTGTTGCCAGGGAAACATCCCTGTCACCCTGTCACGGTGAAGGATCGGCGGACGTGGCTCGTGCTCTTACGCCGCAAAGCGCTGCTGTTTTGTTTTCAGAAGAGACGGAGCACAGCTGATTTCCTGTCCCCCCCTTTCCTCTCCGTCTCAGTACATTTCCATTCTCTCTCCTTTCTGTACCTGTTCTGCCACAAGGGGCCAAGTTGCTGTGGAGATGCTTCACCCACAATGCCCCCGGAGACTCTGACAGGAAGACAAATATTGTTGCATGGGAAAGGAAATGATTTCCGTCCCCCTGTCAACAAGCACACCTCCCGCCTTTCATTCCGTCACAAGCGCTCTCGCTTCGCCGCTCTACCTCGCGGTCCTCTCTTCTCGTCCCTCCTTCTCCTGTCTTTCTTCTCTCCTGCATTGCAAAGTTTCTCCCACCTTTGCCACCTCCCCTCTGGGCTTCATGCCTTCCTGGCTTGCTGGGAGCCAACACTCCCTGTGGAGGAGGCCACTCAGGGGAAGGAGCCCAGCTTGAGGTGGGGGGTGTTTTAGGGGGGGGTGCACCCGGGGGGGGGGGGGGGGGGGTACATCCCCCCAGCCAATGCTGCCCAGTAACTGATGAGGAGGGTTGGGTGGGGGAGGGGCTAAAGCAGGGCCACGCCCCCCACCAGCCTTGAGGAGAGTGTTCCAGCACAGGAACCGGTGTGCATGTCTATGGCTGAATTATTCAGCCACCAAGTGATTAAATATTGAAACAACCCCAGCCTCTGAAGTGATTTAAGTGGAGGCTGCCTGTGTTAATATTTCAGAGGTCGCAAGGGGAGGAAGTGACTGTTTGTCTCACTTTGTGTGCTCCCTGAATAAATTCATTGACATCTGCAGGAAAGTGCTTGGGAATCAATGGGAGCAGCGTTGGCCTGTTGGTTTAAAAGTTGCTAATTTAAGGGGCAAATCATGTGGTACAGTCCATAGAGCAGCGGGATCGTAACTCGTATGTGAACCCCCCCGTGCAGCCAGTGTTTGATTCCCTGCCGAAGCTTTCTGTGCTGCGATACCATTTCTGTCTGTAACCTACTCTGCTTAGCCTGTCTGAATGAAATGAAAAAATACATAAGGAGGGCAGACTGTCTGAACACGTGGTATAAAAAGTTACTCATTTGGGATGTACTGAACTAGAATTAATTTAAATGGGATGGGAGAGACAGGTTGAGTTTACCCCTCAGCTGAAGGACTGATCCAAACAGAATTTACCTACATCAAGCATCCATTCTATTTTTTAATCAACATTTCTTCCAAAAATTATTGAATTACATTTTGCATTTAGAAACGTATCCCCCCCACCCCCAGAGTCATAGGCATTTGGCAGAAAATACAGCTGAGTTTTCTTGGCTGTGTCTGTATGAGCTTTGTACATTTAGATTTTGCCTTTTTGCCCAGTCCTCCTTGTAAATTTGCTCCAACTCTACTAAATTAGACAGAATACTGATAGACTGCAATTTTCAGGTCTTACCGCTGATTTTCAGTGGAATTTAGGTCTAGGATTTGGCTGGGCCATTCTAGAGCACTGACCCTCTTGGTGTAAGTAATTTCTTTGTAGTTTTGCCTTGTATTTTTGGGTCATTGTCCTGTTGGAACATGAATCTATGCCCAGGACACAGATCTTCAGTGGACTACAACAGGTTCACCTGAAAGATGTGCCTGTCTTTGCCTGCATCCATCTTTTCCTCGATGGCTGCAAGCTTCCCTGTCCTTCCTGCTAGAATGAAACCCCACAGTATGATGCTGCCATCTCCATGCTTGACAGCAGTGATGATCTAACCTGGGTGATGGGCTGTTTTTTTTGGTTTGTGCCAAACATAGCTCTTTGTTTTCTAGCCAAGCAGAAAAACTTTAGGTTTTCAGGACCTGTCACCTGGATTCTGGCAAACACCAGGTGCCCTTACCAGGTAGTGTCTGGGTTGTGCCATATTTTTTCCATTTTTTCTGGACTTAAATGATTTCCTGGGAAGGACTGAAGCTTTGCCAAACCTTTAGCCTCCTAACAACTTCACCTCAAGGTTTCACTGAGTTCCTTGTCTTCACGACTGCATGTCTGATCTGATCTGCTTTTTGGTAAATGGTAAATGGACTGCATTTATATAGCGCTTTTATCCAAAGCGCTTTACAATTGATGCCTCTCATTCGCCAGAGCAGTTAGAGGTGAGGGGTTAGGTGTCTTGCTCAAGGACACTTCGACATGCCCAGGGCGGGGTTTGAACCGACAACCCTCCGACTGGCAGACAATCGGTCTTACCTCCTGAGCTATGTCACCCCCTTTTTCAGTTGCATTGTGTATTCTGCAATCGTGCAGTTGAGCACTGGTGGCTTCAAAATCAGCATAGGTGGGCCACGTTAACATATTTAATGTGATCTCTCAAAAAATACACATGGCCCAATTTAGGTTGCTAATGCAAAGGAGGTGAATACATCATTTTCATGTTTTTATTTTTTTAATATTTTGGAAGACATTTAAATATTTTCATCTGACCATATAAATAGTCACTTAAATAGGAGTTGAAATATTGAATTTGAATTTGCAAATAATCAAGTGGGGGTGAAGCCCTTCTGAAGGCACTGTGTATGGTTTGTGTGAGTGTGCGGAGTATGTGTATATGAAGCTTATGATATATGCTGTATGATGGGAGAGAGAGAACCAGCACACTGATGTATGTCTGACTGTCTGTGTTTATCTGTGCCCACAGGCAGACCCTAACAGTGAAAATCATTGATGATGAAGAGTACGAGAAGCACGAGAACTTCTTTATCGTCCTGGAGGAACCCAGGTGGCTGAAGAGGGGCATTTCAGGTGTGTGTGTGTGTGCATACGTGTGTGTGTGTGTGCGTGTGTGTATGTGTGTGTGTGTGCGCGCGTGTGTGTATGTGTGTGTGTGTATATCTGTGTGTTTTGTGTGTGTGTTGTGATAGTCGGCCTTCATGTTACTGGAAAGCGGTCACTGGAGAGATACAGTACAATTATGCTCATGTATGCATGTATGTTATTAGAGAGTGCTGTGATGCTTCACTGCACAGTGCAAGTATAGTGAATGTATGTAGTGTATTTCAGCTTATGGCTTTAATATAAATATGTATGTATATAAGTATATAAGTCGATGAGGTACACAGTGAATATGAGGTTAAATTACAGACTGTCAGCTCTAATTTGAAGGTATTTCCATCCTTATCAGGTGATCTGTGCAGGAATTACAGCCCTTTTTGTACATAGTCCTCCTATTTTAGGGGACAAACTGTAATTGGACAGTTGGTAAGCCTCAGGAAAGCCTGGTAAGCCTCAGGAACAGAAAGGCCTGGCTGCATAAAAAGTGCATAAAAAACTGTAGAGATCTGAAACAGTCTTGTGGACAAGTACGTCACCCGTCCTGAATCGAGCTGAACATGTGCTTCACTTGCCGAAGACAAGAGAAGGCAAAACACCCCAGAAACACACAGAAACCGAAGATGGCTGCAGGACAGGTCTGGCAGAGCATCACCAGAGAAGATTTCCAGGGGGTCTTGAATTAAATTAAAGCTGACAGTCTGCACTTTAACCTCATATTCATAGCTTTATTTCAAATCCAATAATGCCGCTACTTGCATTTGACTGTATGTACATTGTTTATACTTGTTTATGCTAAAACTACCTCAATTGACCTGTGTACACTCAGAATTGATTTCAGCAATATGTTCTGCTTGAGCTCAAGTTTCAGGTCGATAGCAACTAGGCAGCATGAAAGAAACAGGCTATTTCCCTCTCGTCAGCAATAGTGACAGATAGTGGACTTATGTCTGGACTGCAGGTATTGTGGGTCTCATAAGGATATGAACTCTCTGCTGCTTTTGTGCACTCGCGGAGCTGTACTGTCATTTTCTTTTCAAAATGCTTTTTCTACTTTTTACCCTTTATTTGGAATGCTCAGTAGAGTTGACAGATGAGTTTGTAGTCAGGGTCAGAATTTCACCAGGTGTAGTACAGAGAGGCGCCGGTAAAAGGGTGATTCAGTTCTGCGCTCCCAGTTTAGCCCCTGTTACAGAGTGTGAGAAGGTTAAAGAGGTGTAAGGAGGGTAGTGCTTGTTTGTGTTTGGTGCTGATTTAGACCTGTGTGTGCACTGACCATTTTGTTTTCCCTTTCTCTCCTCAGCTCTGCTGCTCAACCAGGGTAAGACCTCCCTGAACAGCCATCTACTGCACACCTTCACACCCACACACCCTCACACCCTCACCCCCACACCCCCACACACCCTCACACACCCTCACACATTCACACCCTCACCCCCACACACCCACACACCCTCACCCCCACACCCCCACACACCCTCACACCTTCACACCCTCACACGCTACAACACACCATCAAACCCTGCACACCTGCACACCCTGCACATCCACAAACCCTGCACATCCTTACATTGGTTTCAGTACTTCTGTTTAACACACAAGCAATCAATTAACAGATGCAAACTGGACACATACAACCATGCACACACACACACACTCACATTAACACACACACATATTCACACACGCACACAAACACATGCACCCTCACACCCTGCACAAACACACACACACACTTTCACACACTCATGCACACTTTCACACACACACATACACACATACACTCACTCACAAACACACACACTCAAACATGAACACACACACTATGACAAATGCAGCATGATGCATTGAAGTGGTCTTGGTATTATTCTAGACTGACTGTGATGATGCATAACATAAGCAGCTGGATAGGGACATAAAAGTTTAGGGAACGTGCTGCTCTGGCTAGAGTTCATTTTGTAATTAGAGTCTGGGAAACATCAGTCATCACACAGATAGAACAAGGGGGAGCCATCCAAGCAGACGGGGCCTCTCCCACTGGCTGATCCCCGCGCTCAGGAGGCGGGAGATGAAGCAGGCGTCTCCTGTCTTCTCTGCAGACCCAGCGGATGAGCTGTAGGCAGGACTACCAGAGCACATCTCCCTGAACAGGAACACAGAGAACTGACTGACACTCGAGTGCATTGGCTGTGTGTCTGGGCTGCGTTCTTTCACGCCTGTTGTCTTCTGAATTTGTTCGGCTGTTTGTTGCAGTTTTGATTTAGGAACAGCAAGTCACACGGCTCTGGCTGTATCCTCCTCCCTTCCCTCTCTTTCTCTTTCAATTAAATTAAATCCTGATTATTGGCTGTGTCCCCGTACGAAGGTAACGGCCTCGCTGCCTGCATTCTTAGAAAGAGCTCCTTCCCGAAGGTAGCGTCCTAACGGAAAAGTATCCTCAGAAGGCAACAGATTTTGGACGCACTCAGAAGGCAGAATGATGTCACAGAGCATTCACGTGCCCACACAAGATCAGTGTTTACCATTACAGCTGTGGGCTTTTGCTTTCCAGCTGAGCGTCCCGACGCTCTATTGGGAAGTTATTACAAGCAAGTTAGCTGGCTAATTCAGGGGAAGCTCACCAAGGCTTAAAAACATTAAACATGATTCTAGTGTATTAAATAATTAAATGCTCTTATAGATATAACTAAAACAAATTATCAAGTTCTCTGTATATTCACATTTGATAAACAAACTCCTCTGCCTCCAGCGCTTTTATGGTTTGAGCTGCCATTAATTTAATGGAAGTGAGAAGTCTGGGTTAATCGCAAAGACCTATGGGATATCCTACCTAGTGAAGGATGCATCAGATGTTGCCTTCAAATTTAACTGAAATAAGGCACCGAAATAAGAAGGAAGACTTCGGTTTGGAACATGCCTACGAAGGAAAAATGCTGCCTTCTACGTCAGGTCCTTTCGTATTGGGACACAGCCATTGTCATAATAAGAACAAAAACAAGTCCTTCGTTGTCATGGCATTGGATGTATAACTAACGAAAACAAAAATGAGAGTGAGAATGGCAATTAAGGACAAGAGCAATACCTACTGACAAAGCAGATGTGTGGTGTGTAAAATGGACATTAAAAATGAGAAGCAGAATGAGATCAGCACCTCTTACACTCTGTCCCTGCCCTTTCTTCCTCTCTCTCCCTTTCTATGCCTTTCTCTCTGTCCTCCCTCTCATTCTTTCTCCCTCTCCCTCTCTCTCTCTCTCTCTCCCTTACACTTGTTTCCTCTCTCACTCCCCCTTCTTCCCCATCTTTACATCCCTCCATCGCTCCCTCTGTGGGCTGTCCTGCTCTGCCTCTCTCTCTCTCTCTCTCTCTCTCTCTCTCCCTGCTCTGTCCGTTTCTCAGAGGACCCGGAGGGGCAGATGAGTGCGGAGGAGGAGGAGGCCCGTCGTATCGCGGAGATGGGGAAGCCCATACTAGGGGAGCACAGCCGACTGGAGGTGGTCATTGAGGAGTCCTACGAGTTCAAGGTGAGAACAACAGCCAACGCATCCCTCCCCATTACAACCAGGGTGCACTGAACACAGGGTTGCAGTTCAGATTTGCCCAAACATCTTTTATTTTAAGCTGTATTTGGGTTAGGACTGGCGCCCCGTCCAGGGGTCGTTCTTGCCCTGCACCCAATGCATGCTGGGATATGCTCCAGCCTTCCCGTGACCCTGAATTGTACAGGCGGGTGTAGGTAATGGATGGATGGAGTATTTGGGTGAGGCCAAATGCATACCAATTGAGGAAGTAATCCCAAATGCTGCATGAGGTTTCCTGTTGGTCGAGAGGCCATCTTCTCCGGAGTGAAACCTCAGATAGAGCGGTGGACTTCAGACAGCGCTGAGGGCTGAAGCGTTTCATAACGTGAGACGTGCGATGGCATTCACGGAGCAAACGCCTGAACGCAGCAGCGAAAACCGAGAAAAGATTTTCTGCACCTTGGAGCTGAAACATTCTGGTGAGGATAGAGAAGAGGAAGTTCAGGCAGGGACAGCTCTTCTTTCTCATACATTTATTTACATCGTCAGCACTTTGGCTTTGTGTTTCAGTCTCATCTTTAGCGTCATTTTCAGTGTTTGGCAAAAACCCCAAAAAAGTGTTTTCGCTAAATGCCTAATGTGATGTGAATCGTATACGATGTACTTGACGTATTTAAGTAGTTAAATGCAAATGTCATATGTAAATATCTTTCCATATATTTTAATTTACATTCAAACAGCAGCTGCATTTGCATGCATATTTAATATAGAGCACTAGGATTTAAATACATGAGAGAACCTCTGTAATCATTTTTTATTAAAAAATCCAGTATTAAAATCTAGTTAGAGATTTACTCTTTTTTTGCTAGGCCTGCTAAGTCTGCTTTTGGCATTTTAAAGCCACACACATAAGCAGAATAAAATTAAATAATCACCCACGGGCAGATATGACAATAAAAATGCATCATCTGAGTCGAGGCTAATCTGGCGACTTTTGTGCCTGACAGAGAGACAGCTTGACAGAATTTCGCTTTCCTCTTGTTTCACGTAAGCCTGGCAGGGAGTTGGCCGCGTTGGTTATTTCCTTTAATAATTCTGCTGATGCAATAACGTGGGTGATTTCAGTTTTTTTTTATATTCATAATTATGGGTTTTGAATGTGGTATGCAGAACCAGAGGACGAGCGTCACTCATAGGGAAACTTCTCATTAGGTAGTACTTTCTGGTATTTTGTCATTGAGATTGTAGCCTGTATTACTTTAACACAACTCAATGACTTTAACACGACTCAGTGACTAAAATCACTGCACAGAATTCACTCTGAAAGAGCCCATGTATTACACAATGTCATTGATATTTACTTATCACAACAAGCACAACTTAAGCTCAGGCCCAAGTCTGAAAGAACCGCTTTGTTTTTAGTTAAGAAACTGTCACCCATTCTGACCCCCTCTTACCCGTCAGATCCGACAGGGAATGACTCCCAATGGGATCCTCAATCCGGTAGGTGCATGGACCCAGCTCCATGATTCGACAGGGCCTCTGGGTCCACTATGAGAGATCCTCTCTGATTGGGTGCTCTTACCTGACAAACCTAAATCCACCTGTGTCTCTGACTTGGCCCACAGCCAATCAGAGTGGTGGAACTTCTTCACTCATATCCAGCAAGACTCAGTTGGGTGCCGTGATTGTTCATGGTGGGATGTCAGTCTAACGAGCGGGAGGTCATTTTAAGGCCGCATGGCAGCACAGGGGTTCTGGATATGGCTGAACTGCTGGTTCTCTTTTCTCTGGTTTCAGTCCTGAATATTTCTGCACTTCTGGCTAGCTCTGATGTGGTTCTTCAGGTCAAGAAAAACAACCAAAAATTGTGTTCTTGAGGCCTTGAAAGTTTCTGTGACTGCATGTTACTTGTGTGTGCATGTGTGTGTTTAAATGAGTGCCTTATTTATAAGAACCAATCAATGCTTTGTGAGCATTATCTTCTTGAAAGTGCTTTCTCGCTTCAGATGAAAGCATTGTTTTCTCATTTCAGATGCTGTTACTTATTTAGATGGTGTAAATTAGTTCCTGACCTTTTCAACAAAGGTTATTTGGTTATTTCTTCCTGTCATTTTATAATTGAGCACCTCTCCTTTGTCTGTGACTGGATGCTCATGTTGTTCTCTCACTGTGATTGGCAGAGTACAGTGGACAAGCTCATTAAGAAGACCAACCTGGCACTAGTGATTGGTACTCACTCTTGGAGGGAGCAGTTCATCGAGGCTGTGACTGTCAGTGCAGGTGAGGCTGTGCGCACTGTTGTGTCTGTCAGTGTTGTGTGTGTGTGTGCACAAACGCAGCCGTGTGTCAGTGTATCCAAGCAACAATGCTCTCTCGGTCGCGCTGAAAGATTCAGTCGAAGATAAGTGA
Organism: Anguilla anguilla; assembly: GCF_013347855.1. NCBI lineage: Eukaryota > Metazoa > Chordata > Actinopteri > Anguilliformes > Anguillidae > Anguilla > Anguilla anguilla. The sequence goes on from NC_049212.1 coordinate 30,212,703, forward strand.
AGTAGCTCTAAACGCAGCCATTGCATTTGCATGTTTTCACCGCCACGCTAGGTAGAAATGCTTGAGTGGTCTCTGCAGACAGGGACAGATGTAAACATTATTTGTGCAGGGAAAAAAATGTAAAAATATGAGAAAGCCCCCCCCCACCCCCGCCCTTCCGTGTGCATGCACACATACACGCCGCACCTCTGGGGGCTCCCCTGGACCCACTAGTGCCCAGGAAAGCATTCCCTGATTCCCCCCATAGCCCCACCCTGCATGCAGATGGAGACGTGATTGGGGCTTGTGTTAGAGTCTCGCTCTGGCTGTAGGAGCACTGCGGTGCTGTCCTTCCCCCTGGTGGATAGATGGGGTCAGTGCAGCTTTACAGACTTACTTATGGAGAAATGAGGAGTACCCACACACTGAGGTTGCTCCAAAATGTGATGCTGTATAATGCAACCAATGACATTGTTTTTACCTTTTTATACAGGTACTTTTTCCTTTACTTTGTTTTTACCTTAAAACTGTAATTGTTTTTACTTTTTATTTTAATTAGTCATAAAATGGTAACACTTTACAATAAGGTTACATGAATTGGCATTAATGGCAATTCATGTGACCTTATTGTAAATTGATTGTTACCCATAAAATGAACAGTTTATGTTCGTCGCTGTGGTTTAAAACACAAGTTACATCTGAGCTGTGTTTGAACATTACCTTCCATCTAGCGTGATGGAAAATAGAAATTCTTTAGTCGTATAACAGATTTTATTTTTGTATCTTTAATTTTTAATCATACAGGAGACGTTTTTCGGAGGCCAAATGCTCCGTCTGGCTCTAAAGAGCTTATTTAATTGAATTAAGCTTCGTTCAGTTTTATTTGTATTGTGCTTTATGTAACAAAGACACCTTAGAGGAAAAAGAGGAGGGAGGGAAAACGGAGAATGACCGAGCTGAAACCCCAAAAATCCAAGAAGTGAGGTAGAAATAAAAACAAACAGGCCAAGAAAAACCTCCTGGGTGGGAAGAAATCCAGAGAGGAGCCTGAGAATGAAAAAGCAAGCCCATCCTGCTGTGGCCAGCCTGGGTTAGGCAGTTAGAGCTCGGCTGCATGGTGAAATGGTGAAAGGCTGCCGAAGCTCGTAATCATGGTGTTTGGGATGATTACAGCCCAGGGATGGTGTCGGCGATGGGACAGAGTAGCTGCTGTGTAACTGAGGCTGCGGGCTACTCCCTCCCTAGGCGACGGCGATGACGAGGAAGAGGAAGGGCGCGAGGAGCGTCTGCCCTCCTGCTTCGACTACGTCATGCACTTCCTGACGGTGTTCTGGAAGGTCCTGTTCGCCTGCGTGCCGCCCACCGAGTACTGGAACGGCTGGGCCTGCTTCGTGGTGTCCATCTCGGTCATCGGCTTCCTCACCGCCATCATCGGGGACCTGGCCTCGCACTTCGGCTGCACCGTGGGGCTCCGCGACACCGTCACCGCCGTGGTCTTCGTGGCCCTGGGCACCTCCATTCCAGGTTAGCGAGCCCGGACGCGCTGCCGAATTCTGCCCCGTTCACCCCGCCAAACGCACCCCTCCGCGTGCCGTACGCGCCCCCCCCTAACCTGCCCTGTCCCCTGCACCCTACCCCCCACACTGACGTGCTGATACACATTTCACTGTTAGGTACGTTGCTGTTACTTGCAGTCGCGGGGATGTTTAAGAGAAGCCACAGCTAACAGTGTGTGTGAAACTGACAACACACTTGTGGACCTCAGGAAGAGTAGTCGTTGCTTATGGTGCAGCTAATGGGGATTAAAATAAACTGCATAAAAGAAATAAACACATACAAGTATTTTTAGCACAAGTTCAGTGCATGACTCATTCTCTTTCCCTCAATGTCTATAATCACTCTCTACCCCAAATCCCAACCCCTGCCTCGCTGTCTTTCTCTCTCTCTCCCCTCTCTCACTTCTTTTCCATTTCCCTCTGCTCCTCCTCTCTTCCTCCCTCTCTTCTCTTTCTCCCCCTCCCTCTCTTCTCTCTCCCTCTCCTCTCTATCCTCTCTCTTCTCTCTCCTTCTCCCTCTCCTCCTCTCCCCTCTCTTCTCTCCCACTCCTCTCTCTCTCCCTCTCCTCCTCTCCTCTCTTCCTCCCTCTCTTCTCTCTCTCCCCCTCTCTTCCCTCTCCCTCTACTCTCCCCCTCTCTCCTCTCTCTCCTCTCTCCCCCTCTCTCCTCTCTCTCCTCTCCTCTCTCCCCCCCTCAGATACCTTTGCCAGTAAGGTGGCAGCCACGCAGGACCAGTATGCGGACGCGTCGGTGGGCAACGTGACGGGCAGCAACGCGGTCAACGTGTTCCTGGGCATCGGGGTGGCGTGGTCGGTGGCGGCCGTGTACTGGCGGGTGAAGGGCAAGGCCTTCCGCGTGGATCCCGGCTCGCTGGCCTTCTCCGTCACGCTCTTCACCATCTTCGCCTTCATCTGCATGGGTGTGCTGCTGTTCCGGAGACGGCCCTCCATCGGGGGCGAGCTGGGCGGCCCCCGGGTCGCGCGGGTGCTCACCTGCCTCCTCTTCCTCGGCCTCTGGTTCCTCTACATCCTCTTCTCCAGCCTGGAGGCCTACTGCCACATAGAGGGCTTTTAAATGCACAGGAAGGGTGGACACACACACCACACACACACACACACACACATATGCATGCATGAACTCACATTACATACTTCTTTCTACAACCCTTATGAAGTTCACTCTCCTACTCCACACCTTGAAAGCTGTATGGACATACATGAACACATCACACACATACACACACACATACACATACAAATATGCACATGCACGCACACACTCACCAGTGCTGAACATTGAAAAAATGAGTACAAGGAAAGAGAGAGTGTAGAAGGAAGAGATTGATATCTGGAGTAAGGGATGAGTATCAGAAATTAGATGAGAGGAAGAAGGGAAGAGAAGTTGAGAGAACGAATGAGACAGCATGTAGGGAGAGAGCAGGAGAGTGAGAATAATGACAATGAAGAACAGAAAAAGAGAGAGAGAGAGAGAGACGGGATTCCGTTTAGCATACGAACGGGGTGCAGCACCATGGTGAACATTTTTTGGGGAAGGGTCTGCCCCTCGACTGACCCTCCTGCTGTCCCTGGTGCCCTGTTGGACCTCAAGGCATGAGAGACCCCGCCTTTCCCCTTCAACTCACGCGTCTGTTTGATGAAGAGACGCAGCTGGGGACGGTATCTCCCCGCCCTTCTCATCGTACCGCTGTCTCACACTTAGACGCCGGGTACAGACACAGCCCCTCGGGTACAGACACAGCCCCTCAGAAGGACGTAAAGGCGAGGGCCTTTTCGTCACATGTGCTGCTTGGATCCCCTTGGCTTTTGGCCTAAAAACCCCCACTGTGGCAGAAGATGAGGCATTGGACTCAGTCAAGCCCAGTCCCATGTTATCAGCAACCTGAGAAACTTAAAACAGAAAAAAACAGTTCAGTCCATCTTCTGCCCAGTGTAAATGGGGAATTGTGCAACGGTGGAACAGTCAAAATAACATGTTGATGGAATATATATATATATATATATGTATTTATTTGATTATTTGGTTCTTTACAAGTGTAAAGTTATTTCCAAAAATGTTAGAGGGGAGGGGTCTCTTTGGGTCACCTGGAAGGGAGATACTCCACAAGGGCCAATAACGCTGGGTTTTAAGTGCACCTATGAAGTGTGCGTTGAGTTTAGTAACATGTCTGCTGTCAGACAGGAAGTAAAGAAATCCTAATTCGGCCTCTTAGTGTCTGGATGGTCCGCTTGTCTTGACAGGAGGACAGCTAGCCTGGTGCCTTTAGCGACAGGGAGTTTTATTTTGGTTTCTTTTGAAAAAAAAATGGGCTTAGTGTTCGTCTGGTGTTCCTCAATGTGTTGCCTGGGAGAAGGGGAATAGTGGTTTCCCAGTTATTTAAAACCCCAGAGTTTCACAGGAAGAGATAGTTAGATATAGAGACACAGTGTCTCCTGCATTTCTCTGATCTTGAGCTCTTTTTCATGGTTGTGTAACTTTGGTCATGCTCCATCTTTTGGAAATGCATGGTGGGCGCAATGCAAATTCAATGCATCCCTGTGTCTTGCTGGAAGAAGACAAACAGTATGGCGACAGCTTGCAGGTACAGCGAACGCCACGGCCGGCGCTGCTCGGAGCTTTTGGGCTGCGGGAGGACAGGGTGTCCAAGCGCTTCAGTGTAACCTTGCAGCTCCAACCTGGCATGGAATTTTCTGGAATGGTTTTCTCTCCCTGTGTTTAAGGAGATGAGTTTTCACAAGCCCAAAACTGCAGACTGTTCATACCGTCGGTTACACTCAGTCGCTCCATCCACTGCCCTCCTGACCCTCCCGCTTACCCCTCCATGTTGTAAATTAGGGTAATTACTTCACATTACTCCAGGATTCAGAAAAGTCAACAAACATGCTATAAATGGCGATTCTGTATTTAATTGCCAAGTTTTCCTTTGCAACTGTTCTGTATGGTGGTATTTTACATTACATATTAAGATAATTAAATTCTCAGTTGACTGACTTGGTTAAATAAGGGTTAAATAGAAAATAAAACATTTGCTTCACAGGCACCCATTTTCTGGGTGACTTACAGTTCAGCGTATATTTTACATATCGGCTAAAAGACCTGAGAGGAAGCCTGCACCAGGTCTCTTCAGCTGAAACACACACTAATTGTGTGTGAAGGAAATCTATACTCACAGCAACACGGCAAACACATTCTCAAATTTGTCTCCACTTCCACAGATTTATCTGCACATTCTCAGATTCGTCTCCATGTTCTCAAATTTGTTTCCCCACTTTGTCAGAATACCGATCCGTGTCTGAACAGAAGTGCACTGTCAATATTTTAGCACTCTTGCACAAAAGATGTGAAGCGAGGTGATTGGTTCGTTGGTCCACTGGTCCACGGGTGATTGCTTGGTCCAAGGCTGAGCTGGCTGGAGGGCAGGCCACAATTCATGTGTTAAAGATGCATAAGAGCAGTGATTGGCCTGCTAGAGAGGAAAGTATAAGATGGTAATGTTGTTAATTCAATTTTAATATGTCTGTCTTTGTGATAATCTGTAGTTTGTAACATTTGACTTCACAGCAGCTGAGTCCTTTTGATATGTCAGCTAACCTGTTGCTATGATGTAATAGTGATGCATGACAGAGTAGTGGAGCACGGCATGGTCAAAACACGCATGAATGGTGAAATTTTCAGATACAGTATTCATTTTTTTTTTTTAATGTAGAGAATCATGTCATCCTCCCAGGAGGCTCTGCTTTCAGTGTGGCACTCCTATCTGAGTTCACATAGCGCAAGCAGCAAAACATAGATGCACCCCAACCTCACCCTCCCCCACCCCCACCCACACCCACACCCACACCCACACCTCCACCCCCACCCACACCCACACCCACACCCACCCTCTCCCAGAGCCTGAAAACACTGACCCCGGATCAGCTGACCCTGTCCTAATTCTCACCCGGCCATTTTGTGAAAGAAGGCTGACTGATCCGTGGTCAGTGGTCACATTCGCTGTTTTCCCCGCCCCAGTTGAATGGCGTTGCAGCCGATTGGTCACGCCCAGACCTCCGCCTACATCAGCGCTTTTTAAACAAGGCTCGTTCAGCAGTGTTCATTCCTGTGTGCGTCAGGACAGGTTCCCAGCCCAAAAGCAAGAGGCAGTTCAGGAGTGGGGAGCCTGGGTGGAAGTGTTCCTTCACAGCCTGCCTGGCCCTACCCTGCCCTGGGTCCTTCTACAATGTTCTCAGCAGGGGGACGGAACTGTTATGTGTTGGCTGCAGGCTTGGGTTCAGATACCCTACTTTGAGGTACTGTGTCCAACCTTTATATTGCCTTAAAAAAACTAACAAAAATGTTTTATTTATTTATTTATTTATGTTAATTAATTTATTTATGTTAATTAATTTATTAATTTATTTATTGATATAGTATTTGTGCTGTAATACTGTGCAGTTCTGTTTGCATTTAGCAGATACCAGACACCAAAATGCTTAAGAGTTCATGTGCAATAGACTGCCTACATAGTCTCAGCGCTGTAGGTGGAGTAGCATATAGCTTTAGGGAATAAAATATGCTGTGTGCCCCATTTCTCCCTGATTCACCCCATGCTGTCAGAACAGGGGAAGAGCCACACGCCCAAATGGCGGCGTCTGGGGCGGTGAGGCGTATGTCTGTGGTGGAAGTGCAATAAAGCAGCCAGAGGTACCGCATGCAGACGAGAGGGAAATTCATTTATTTCTGCAGTATGACCAGTATATGACCTGAGGGTCTCATTCCATATGGCAAATCCCTTGAAAAAGAGAGATAATTTGAATAATATAAATTTGTATTTATTTTTGATCACACAGCCTTCTATTTCTCGGGACTTAATTTTTTTATTTATTTTTTTACAATCTTTAGATGAGTTTTAACCGCGAGCCATGACTGAGAGTGAGTGTGTGATGGGGAATTAGCGAGAGGGTGTTTTTAGGGGCCCTCATTTTTAGCAGGCTGTGGAATGATGAACGATGGCGGGTTGGTCACAGTCGAGCCGTTAGAGCTGTGATGAGAGCCAGTATTACAGAGTGAGGAGTTTAGGGAGTGAGGAACGGGACTGTGCTGAGAAAGGAGACTGCCTGGACAAGGCGGGTGGAATGCCTCTTATACGTACAAACCTGTCTGACTCGTGCTCAGTGCTGCCCCCTGGGAGAACAAACCGGAAAGACACTGATAACTACGATACAGATAACTATGAAGTTTCTTTTTTCTTGTTTTACAGTAGCAACTCAGTTACAAACAGCTTGGGATATGGATGGTCTTGATCATACATTAATGAATGTCTGTCATATGATTATCAATCATTTTGGGAGGCATTTAAAAATTCATTTTAAAAAACACTTACACCACCACTGGTGCGCAGTTGTGTTGATCTGACTGGTTTCTGTTTCCTAGTTTGTATCTGGAGTTTGTATGTCTTCTTAGATTTGACTCTATTGCAATCCAAATTGCACACGAGTATATCAAAATTTCATAATATGTAAGACTTTTGTGAATTAGCACGAAATGAATGTGAAATATATTCTTATTTATCTGAAGACATACATATATATTTATATTGGTATATATGTATAAATGTGTTGTCTGTGACTGCTATGTCCCTGGCCTGCTGTGTGTTTTGCTGATGGACTTCAGGAATGTGTCCAATCATTACATTTTTGTGATTGCACATATGATACAGTAGATAATTATTTTCTGTGTCATGGACTTTTTGGTCTCCTCCAAACAGCTTTGTAAACTTTTTAAGCAGTTCTTTCTATCTCTGAAAACACAATGGTAATTTTCTATATCCATATACATAAAGAGTATTGCAGGAGTACTGATTATAGAAATTGCTGTTTACTAACAATGAAGAAACGTTTAGATATTTTTCTAAGTTTCTACTGAAAAGAGGAAAATCTCTTTGCTACTTTTTCATTTCCTGTTATTTCTTTTTACAGTAGCTGACATCATAGCCTGATCTCAAAGCAATTTGTATCCCTTGTACATATACCTCTGTTCGATTGTCAGCCATTTTATGTGGAATATTTCCTCCTAAATTTTTTTATTACCATATTTATTTATATATGTATTTATTTATTTATTTTGCTAATGATTGGTGACTGTTCCTAACATTGAACTCTGTTTACTGAGACTACCCTCTTGAACTCAAAGGACCCACTTACTGGAAATGCACTGGAGACTCTGGTCACAATTTGATGTTCCATATTGTTCTAGAATAATAACTTTCAAACTCCGAAAAAACAACATCTTCTGGAGACTTCATACAACGACATCCCACGTCAGAGTTTCTCAATACAAGCTGGGCGCCAGTTGCGTTTGGTGTCATTTGGCCTATGTGTAGGTAATTTGTGTTGCGTTTTTAGTGGTCTGAACTCGATAGGTATTTCCACTAAGACACTTTTAGCACACTGACTCAAACAAAGCCAGTGGGGTCGATTATAACCACATTTCGTTCAAGTGATCTGTTCATAATTGTGCCGAAAATAATCCTTTCGTGTTCATCTCTAACTCTTTGGATCATGCCATTGCTGTAAATGAGTGAATTCTCCCTGCAGTATTGATAGTGTGCTTCTAATGTGCAAATGCATAACCCCCACCCCCATTGCCCTACAATGGCTCAGCACGATCCGTTGCAGACATTGAGGTCTTCGTTTTGATTGAGGCACTTTCCTGAGGCAGGTGTGGTTGCTGCCATTGTTTTTGGAGCCTTCAGTGGAAGCAAAAGTAGGAGCCGCTGGGGTGGAGTTACCCTGAAAAAAGAAAAGAAGGAAAAGCTGGAGACCCCAGACCCCAAATACACATTCCTGCACGTGGCTGTCCGTAGAGCTGTCCATCAACAAGCCATCCCAAACAGCTTGACTATTCACTGGTCTGCCGACAGTCTGTTCTTATAGTGCTAACCTATTAATGTTCACAACAAAGGTAGAAAAATCCAACGAAGCTTGACACATGTTTTCTTTTCTTTTTTTAAAAATTATGTTGAAATGTTTATTATACATATGCAAAAAGCTGTGAACAGGAGAACTTCCTTGTCTTTGTTGCTTTGTTTGTTAGTTTGTTGGTATATGTGATCTCTGTATCCGTGTTTGTGTCCTGTCCCCCAAATGCTGGGTACTCCACTCTGGGGACTTGCTCACTTGTGTATTTTGTGGAAAAACTTATCTGTGACCTTTTCTCTCTGCCTGATATTTGTAGAAATAATTTAAGGAATCTTACGATTTAAGAAAATAAATATACATGCAGTACTGTAATAAATTAATAGAAGAGAATATTAAACTGTTTTTATATTAAAAGGAAAAAAAGCAAGAAAAAAAGAAATTGAGGATAATGACTTGTTTTGGAGAACATGGCATGACGTGTAATGTGTCCTGGAAAAAAACAGACTTGTAATAACTCCAGTTGACTTTATTAAATATAGTTTATTTATTTTGAACTCCAGCAGTCTGTGTCTTTATTGTCAGCTCAGAGTTGAAGGAGCACTTGTGGAACAGCAGCCCCAATAATATGCTTGGAATTTTAGCCCTCTGTTTCAATGACACGTTTCAGATTTTGCTGTGTAGTTTATATTGTAACAGTAAATAGAAACTGCTTGGAATGTTTTTGGGCTGACAGGTTCTGACACTTTTATGATGTCGTAGACTCAATCTGGGTACTGTACTCCTTGTGGGCCTGGCCAATGGATAATACCTTCTTAACTTTTCAGTAATTTACAAAATTAGGAATTTACAAAAACACATGCATGTTTGTGCAAGAAAGAAAATATGCTCTTATACTGAATGTACACATTTCAGCTGGTCAGGAACTCAATACAGAGTATGCAGAATGCAAATTCACACAAAAGAGAAAGCATACTGTTGTTCCATACCATATACGACTTATTACTTTGTGTGGGAAAAGTCTGTTCAGGGGAGCTCAGCTCTTTTGGAGGGGCTGAGCTTCCCTTGCCTCCCCATAGTACAAATGGCATGTTCTTTTAACAATTAATGTGCTAATGTAATGAGGGAGTGAAACTCGCATTGTATTACAATTTCACTTCAGACAGGCCTGGCGAAACACATTTGAATATTTACTATTAGAATTACCTAGTTTATGCACAGATTTTTGAATCCCCCTAACCTTTTGTTTTTACTTCCTCACTAAGGGGCATCAGAATCCCCCAAACCCCCTGTAATTCACGTCCTGGTTATTAGTATACATTTACAGCACAACAGCATCATTACACCTTTATTGCACAACAGTAGCATAGCATACACTACATCATTTCAGTTATACAAGTGCAAGACATTACTGTGACCTGTGATGCAGAAGTGATGGGGTGGGGGCTGCGGTACAATTTCATGGGGGGTAAAATTTTCATATGCCAGAGCACAGATCTCAAGAGCTACAAACCCAGTTCTTTTCTTTAGCACCTTTTCCGTAGCTTAGGCTACTTCATGCTGGAAACGAAGAGGGAAAAAGCCGCCGCAGTTTGTGAGCTGGAAATACAAGAAGCTCATTAGAAACTTTACCAAGGAACTGCTGTACGCATCGTCTGATTTCTCAGAGGAATTCATTCTCAGAGTTTCCAAACAGAGCTTCTGAACAACATGAGATTAATGTGTACATAACCTATTGCAGCATTCATGTAAGCATAAGCAGTTTTTACTGCTGAAATACAAAACGCGATACGTTATTTTTTAAATTATTGGCAAAAAAAAAATGTAAAAAAGTATGTGAATGTATTTAACAACCAAATACCATTGTTTTAGGTCATTGTTTTTCTTTTTGAATGTTATCTGTTTTCTTCTGTTTCAGCTTACGTACTGCACATTGCTTCTTGGACCGGACACCCTCACAAAAGAGATTTTTATCTCATTGGGGCTTCCATGGTAAAATAAAGGACAAATAAATACAAATAAACAACAAGAGCAGTACAATGTAATTTCTGAGAAAAGGAAAATAAAAAAGAAATTACATTAAAGATAGCAGGGGAGAAATCCACTAAGAAAACATTGCATAAGCCAGAAACCTAATTAATGGACTTAAATGTTTAACACCATTTCTTGTAGCCTACATCGTGCTATTAAATCTTTGGATTGGGGTGGAATGCATTTTGAAGTCTAATGCAAGCATGTATACAATGGTTGCTTGAATATTTAATTTTATTTAAAAAATATGAAAATATAAATCTGAACGAAGAAAATTCTGATAGGATGTTGATTCCCACTGACGTGTAGGACACGACAATGTTGTCAGCACTTCCCTTACAATGGGATGACAAGTATGCCATTCGCCAAGTTAAGACTTTACAGGCAAGAGCTCAACACTTTTTCAATACAACTTATCCAACCTGCTTTCTCGGCTGAGGACTGTGTTTTGCGCGGAGCCCCTTTAACCTCTGTAGGGAAACCCCTCCTGTCTGTCGAACGCAAAATCGATTGTTATAAAGTGCGCATGTGCGGTAGTTACCCGGGTAGGTTTTGCTTTCGCAAGGGAACAAATTACGGGAACGAACTGTAGAAGAGGGTGGTAAGTAGGCCCTTGTGCCATTGGGACAACTGCAGGCTTTATGTCCTCTAACAAATAGTTGACGTGATAAGTTATTTTATCCCTTTCTCCATTGGAAAGGTTTCCGAATTTGTTTTTGATTTGTAGGAGAACGGAAAAACAAGACCGTATTCACTCACGGAACTGAAGGCACTGGCGGTAAGAGCGGCGGCCATTGTTTACAGAGCCACACTCGTAGGACGCCTCATGCTTTGGCCTGGTTGTTAAATATTAGGAAATTAACTGAAATCGTAAATTTTAAAACGTGCATGCACACATTTATAATATTCTTCCAAGATGGTCACAATATTGTGTTGGCTTGCAACTTTAATTATGGAAACGTAATGCATAAAAATTGTATCATAGGTTTGGGCCTTTACCCTGTTGCTAGCATAGCTGGGTAGCTAATGTGTCTATATGAGCAAATCCAATGCGTGTGCGCGGTCGCCGCTGTTTTAAATTTAACGGGCAAGCTGATTGTATTGTAATGAGCTAGGAAGCGTATATTGCACTTGGTTGTGCGTGCTTTAAGGTGATCACTTGGCGAAACCTGTCCGTTATCGGTTTGTCCGTTGTAACTTGGCTAACGTCAAGATACTCACGCATGCTTCAACTTCCTGGCGGATGAAGTGCGTGCTAGCTGGCAGTAAACTTCTCGGTAAGGCGCAAACGAGGTTTGTTTACATGGACTTAGGACCAGTGGGAAAGTGTCGTTACATGTACTAATTATGACTTGTCCTCACATTGTACTAGGCTGTGAAGGCTAGCGTCCGTATGCCAGCTAATTTACGTGTAGTGGTAACGTTATGGAAGGGAATTCTGAACTCCTTGCTAATAAACTTGAGGGCACTTTGCCAGCATAGCGTCACGTGTTTTAACTGCATTATTTGCTTGCTAAGCACGAGCGCTCCTAACCCGGCAGATGAGTTAACCGATTCCTCTTCTCTTCCCAACCATGTCCTTAAGATTGCAGATGTCGTACTACTCCTCGTCCCACAGCTCGTCTCGCAACACTGACTGCAAGGTCTATGTGGGAGATTTGGGCAATGGCGCGGCCAAGGGCGAGCTGGAGCGCGCGTTCAGCTACTACGGCCCTTTACGCAGCGTCTGGGTAGCTCGGAACCCTCCCGGCTTCGCCTTTGTAGAGTATGAAGACTCCCGAGATGCCGAGGATGCTGTGAAGGGCATGGACGGGAAGTAAGTGCGCGCCCCATGCTCTCATGTCCTAATTCACACGTTCTTTGCTGTACAGACACCAGTAAATCTGACGTTATCTTAATCCGAGTGACGTTCTCCGATGAACAGCGAAAGTGTCTCCAACCCCCACCTTTGGGATGTTAGTGTTGAATTAATATTCCAATGTCCTTTGGATCCTAACCCCTTATATTACCTTTTAAGTTTACCACTCTTTTGAAAGGCACTTGTTTATTCACACCATCCGGGGAAAAACTTTTGTGTTTTTTCGTACTGTCTCTGAAACATTAAGTGTCTTTTTAATGATTAATCAACTTGAGTGCTGATTAGAGAAACTGACTCTCGCCTCAGTATTTTAATCCAAATGGTGCTAATTCTCTGTTGGAGTGATTTCTCCCTGTGGTCACGCTTCTCTTTCTCCCCAGAGTGCTTTGTGGGTCTCGGATCCGAGTGGAGCTCTCCACCGGCTTGTCCAGGAAGACCCGGTACGGCCGGCCGAGCCGCAGGCACTTTGACCCCAACGACCGTTGCTACCAGTGCGGCGACAAGGGCCACTACGCGTATGATTGCTACCGCTTCAGCAAGCGGGGCGGCAGCCGCCGAAGCAGGTACTGACCGCCCTCTAAACCTCCGATTGTCGTCCGCTGCTTTACTGATGGTGTCCTTTGAATTAATGTCAACAACTTAAAAAAATTTTTATTTTATTTTTTAAATTTTTTTTAACATTTGTACCAGTATGTGTCGGTAGTACTTATCAATTCTTTGCTAGCATTGTCATTGTTATTGCTTAATTTGACCATTTTAGTGTGTATGTGCATACGACATTGGAGCACCTGTACAAATGGCTAAATTTGTGTTTTGCTAAAGTCCTTGTCTAGAGCATTGTTGGTTGCTGTGGCTAAGCGTGCCTGTAATTAAGCGAATGGACATGTTCGCGCCTAACCCCTTCCCGTCGTGTGTGTGTCTCCAGGTCTCGTTCCCGCTCACGCTCTCGATCCCGCTCCAGGTCCAGAGGACGTCGCTACCGCTCCCGTAGCCGTAGTAACGACCGGTAAGCTTCCTGCCCACGCCCCCCCTCCTTCCCTCCCCTATCTTTCCACCTCCTGTCTGCCCTGTTTGCCACGTGGTACTGATTGGTTTTGGCTGTGCTCATCCAGCAGGTACCGTTCCCCATCGTACTCCAAGCGCAGAAGCAGGTGAGGACCTGAGGGGGCTCCTGCGGCGTGCTCACGTTGGGAGGGTTCATGTGCGATTGTACCTTTTGCAGAGAAGGTGCTCGCTGTGGATGTAGTTCTCTCCTTTGAGAAGGACCACCACCAGACCTTTTTTCTTGGTTGTACTGTATTGTGAGTGTAGGCATGCTGTTTTTTGTAACCATGAGCGTGCCTGACTGCTGTCCTCTGGTGCCCCTCTCCTGTAGGTCTGGCTCTCCTGCCAGGTCCAGGTCCCGAACTCCAGTGCGGAGGTCCCGAACTCCAGTGCGGAGGTGAGACTGGGCGTGGTCTGTTTGGGGGGGGGGGGGGGGGTAGTCAGGATACAGAGCACTCACTTTTTCTTCTGAACACTACGTTCTCAGTCTCCCTCTTGGATGTAAAATAGGATTTAACTTTACAGGTTATACATTGGCAGCTACTATTGGTTGCGACCCTAATGCGGCGGTACACAACTCCAGTCCTTGAGGGCCATTCTGCATGGTGGTTTTTGCTCCTAGCAGTTACCTTAGTTTTTTTTTTTTTTTTTTTTTTTTTTTTTCTCAAAGTTTTAGACGGCTCTACACTTGTTCAGTCCTGTACTTGACCACAGCTACATTTTTAGACCGCATTTGTAGTCTGCCAGTGTAACTGGTTCTTATACAAATCAGATCAAGATATGATTGAGCTCATTAATGAAGAGTAGAAGTTGGCAACAAAAAAAGTTCTGTCCCACGACAGTTATTTATTGAATTTAAAAAAAACACACGTTGACGTGTTTCTATCAGAATATTTATGGCTTGTTTTTGCACATAAACCAGGGAGGTGAACTCTTTGTATAATGATAACCGTAGTGATCAATATAACCATCATTGTAGTCATCATATTGGCTAGAACCTTTGTAACGCAAATAAATTATAAACTTTAGGCTCCCATACATAATATAATGGTCCCAAACAAGGCTATAATAATGCTTAAAAAGACAAAATGAATGGGAATCGAATGATCCAAGTATATTTTTAATCAACTGTCATCTCCCCATTCCTGTTGGAGGAAGATGGAGGATGACAAAAATAAACAAATCCCATAAAATAGACTTGCCACCATTAAAATTATCACACATGCTGTAATAACTACTGCAGTAACTTGAGTTGTACCCTCCTGATTTGAGGCTAATAAGGATTGCTAACATTAGGCCCACACATGATTTGTACAAATGTGTTAACCAAAATAAGTGCAGCATAAAGGTATATCTCTTGATTGGAATGGAATTAGGCCTTGAAATATTACTTTAATAAAATAAAATTACAAAATAAACAGAAAGTTGTTGGAATGGCGGTGGTTGTGTGTCTACCAAACCCTTAGAGACCTAAGGTGATTGACTTTTTTTTGGCTATCCTCAGTTTTTTACAGATTAAACAGGTTTATGTAATAACTCCATGTAATTCACAAGTCTTGTCCCATCCAGAAATGCCAAGCTTAGTCCTTAATATGATGTGGATTAGTTGGTAGGCCCCATTATATGAGAGAATCCTTTTCACTTACAAAAAAAGTGTTCACTTGAGTATATCCACAAAATCAAATGTCTGTTCAAAAATTATACATAAATATAGTATAAAAACAAAAATAAATGACTGGTGCTATTGAAGCACATGAAAGACATGCTTCAATAGCACCAGTTATTTATTTTTGTTTTTATAATATAGTTATGTATAATGTTGCCAAAAGTGACATGCATTCCAAAGTATTCGTTTGTATGTGTGGTATTGACCACCGCAGATATTGAGAAGCTATAAATCAGAGGTTTCCGCCAATTCTTTTCCTAAAATGTTTTGTTTTTGTTTCTCATTGCCGATGGAAATTTTTTGCAACAGTACAGCAAAATCCAATGCAATGTTTCCACTGCACTTTATGCTCACTGTGTTGGCCTGGCTTAGAAAAAAATGTTGCTTTGCCAATATTTTATCCACTCCTGTTGAACGTATAAAAAGTAGACTAGTTTCAAATTCCACCGTTTCCATTACAATTATCAATAAAATTACGCAGTTAAGTGTTTGCGCAAAAACTGTTCACTGGAAACCAGGTTAATCCCGAGCATCAGTGGAAAATCCGGGCTCAGAAAGTAAGTCCTCCCTGGTATTTTGTTCCAGTTATCTTATTTGAAATATTCAGACATGAGAGAGAACTAGCCTAAGTAATGAAATCAGCTGGCTGCCTTCATGTGTGGAAGAAGCTTTCTGACCCCTGAACTTTCCACTCCTCACCCTGAGTGCGGCTGTAGGTTTGTGTTTGGCTGTGCGCTCATCTCTCCTCCCCCTGAGTGCGGCTGTAGGTTTGTGTTTGGCTGTGCGCTCATCTCTCCTCCTCTCCTCCCACAGTCGCTCCCGCTCTCGCTCTCGTTCCCGCTCTGTGTCGCGCCCCAGGGGGCGCTCGGTCTCTCGCTCTCGCTCTCGGTCCCGATCTCGCTCCAGGTCCCGCTCCCCCAGCCCCAAGAGAGACGGGTAAGTCCCCCGCATCAGCTGATCAGCGGTGCACCTTTTCTCAGCCCACGAAAACCTTGTTTTTACTGCAAAGAATGAATTTGTTTCTGTACTTGTAGCTTTTAAAGTAGTGTTAAGCTTACTTGATTTTTATTTGCAGGAATGTATGCTAATGTACAAATGAAATGAGCATGAAATTCCAAACATACACATATATACATACACACACACACGGGTTATCCCTTTTCTCTTCTGTTAGCCAGTGAGGAATGCTGACATGTGACCGTAGATCTCATTCCATACACGGCAGGAGAGGGGGAGTCGTTAGAGCAGACATTTCAGCCCTGACCACCTGGGGGGGAGGGGTGGGCTTCTGCTGGACGTCCCAGAAGGCACTCCTCACACCGAGTGGATGAAGGGCTGTTGGCGGGGCTAGGTGGGGGGGTCTGAAGGGGGTACAGGTAAGGGGGGAAAGGGGGTGGTGCAGGACACAGTATGGTCAGGGATCTTAACTCGCTCCTTCGAGGAGGACAATATTTCCCCCTCTATATAGTATTCTTCTTTTTTTTTACCTTTATTTTTTTTACAACACCCTGATTTAATGTTCTTTTCTCTTGGAGGTCACCCATCCAAGAATGACCTGGCCAGACCTTGCTTAGCTTCAGAGACGCACAAAGCTGATCAGCTCAGACTCCAGGGGGCGCTGTTTGGGTGACGGCTGGAGGCCCCGCTTTCTTTTTCTTTTTTTTTTTCTTCCTCAGATCCAGCCTCCCTGTTGATTAGCTTCAGAGTGAAAACAAACCCCAAAAGAGAGAAATCAGACGTGATCAGACTACAGTGACGAATTTCTGCAGGCTTTTTTTTTTTTTCTTAGAGTTGGGGAGTCGACCTGCGCAAGCCCTGACCAGGTTCATCCTTGCTGAGTTTTTTTAACGTCCGCGAGGGAAAAGAGCTGACGAGACCTCAGTCTCCGCCCATCGGGGGTTAAAGAGGTCGTCCGACGCACGTTCCGACGAGACACTTCCTGCGCATACACACACCGCTCTTCTCCACCCCCCCCCCCCCCCTCCCCACTCCCCCATTCCCCACCTGAACGGCGTGCTGAGATCAGGCGCCCGCTGCCTTGTAAGCCCCGCCCAAAGCTCCGGCCTCGCTTAGCTTCTGAGGGTGAGAGGAGAGCTGACGAGAGATCAGACTTCAAGACCCTCCAGTGTGTCTCCAAGTTCTCGCGTCCGTCGAGTCTCTGTTCTTGTTGTTTCTGCCAGTGTCTTCAAAGGTAACCCATTCAAGAGTCACTGTCATTTATGATCAGAACCCAGCCCTGAACGCACATGCTCCCAAGACCTAGCGTAACAAAACCGTTTTTGCAGTTTCTCTGTGGTATAGCCTTTTCTGTACTCTGCACTCTGCATTCCCTCCCTAACTGTTTTTAGGTTTGTTTGTCGTATTTGGGTAAAAGGTATCTCAAAAGGTTTGTGTTGAATAATAGCCATTGGGAGGGATTGCCTGATTTACGCTCTATAAAAATAGAGGGCATTTAGCTGTTGGTCTTGGGAGATGCAGCATTAACATACTGTTTATGGACATTACTCTGTGGCTTCAGTGTTTTAACTCGAGCTGTTAATTGTGACACTTGTCCTTAAAGTAGGTGGGCCCATGTGTTGGATTGAGTGGCCGGGACTTGGGTTCCCCTGGGTTCTGAATCCTAACGTGTGTCTGGGGCTGCTGCAGCCCAGAAGCACGCCCTTTGTCCTCTAAGTAGCAGGTGCACAGGAGTCTCGTGCCTAACAGTATGCTTGTTTGGAGGCAGTTTTGTTTCCCTTTTATACATCTGTTGTTGTTGTTGTTGTCCCCCTCCCCCCCAACTCTGTTTTTGTTTGGGTGTGGGGGGGTTAGGGGGGAAGTGCAGGAAGTGCACGCTCAGTCCTCGGCTCCTGTCCGACTCGCGGCCTTCCCCCGCAGGGTGGTGTCACACCTCAGATAGCCCTCTTGCTGCTAACTCCTGTTGCCTTGCGGCCCATCAGCTTCCTTTCTCTGTCCCTGAGCCCTTTGCATATCCCTTTGTTTCTTTTCAATTGGAAAGCGTGGGTACAACACCCCACGCCCAACCCCCCCCCCCCCCCCCCCAGTCGAGTGACCCTGTGGCCGTTCATCGCCTGAGCACTTTTGCGGTGGCCTGGTCACGGTGCAGTGTAGCAGTAAGTGGGTTTTGCGGTTGAGCCAGACAGGAGCCGGGGGAAGGGCGTGCGCGGGGGGTGGGGGGGCGCTGCCGCTGTGGAGGTTCGGCCAGCTTCCGCCCTGTACTAACGCCCCTCTCTGTTCCTTTCAGCCGTTCCAGGTCGCCCAGCCAGAAAAAGAGCCCCACTCCCAACGGTGACTGAAGGGGAGAAAGGAGGAACCCCCCCCTAAATTCCCCCACCCTTTTACCCCCACCCCTCTCCCCACACCCACCCTTGGAGCTTTGAAGGCTTTTTATTTGATCATTTCTGTCTGTTTTAATTTTAAGGCTAATCCTCCCCTCCCCCCCCCTTTCGTCCCATTATTTTCTATAGCCGTGCAAGTTTCAACTGTACCATGTCTGGCCCAGCCCCTCCCCCTTAATCCAGACAGCACATTCCAAAAACTGCCTGTTCGGATGTTTCTTTCACTTGCCCTCGTTTAATTTTTTTTTAAGAAAATAGATATTTAAATATTTTTAGCTCTTTTTTTCCGTTTGTATGATTTGCCAGTCTTACTTTCAAATTTTTATTTTCTGAATTCCCAATATGACTGCGTAGCGCACGCAGAAGTGGGTGGTTTGAGTTGTAATGTGCTGTAGTTGTGAGTGTACAGGACCCTTGATGCCAGGCGGTTGGGCCCACATGAAATTGCATCAGAGCTCGACTGGAAGCAGGATTCAATTTTTTTTTTCCTCCCCCCCCTCTCATTGGAATGTAAATTCCTGGAAAATGGTAATTTGATTTTTTTAAAATAAAGTACATGTACACAAATGGTTTACTGTGATCATTGGAATAGTTCTCTTTGTGGCGGGCAGAACTGATGCAAAGATGAAATGCTCATCTGAAGTATGAAGCAGACGGGCATCTGTTTCCAGCCTCCTATGCCAGGATATCCACTTCTCAAGGATATAAATCTCCTTTAGATAAAATCAGAACGCCTCGTTTGGCCCTCGATAGTTTCCCGGCAGGGTGCGTGCCTGTTCAGATTGGTGTGAATGGTACTCTCTGGTGAGAACTTTGAGAGGATTAAATAGATTGAGTTACAATCGGTTGATGGGTGGCAGATTGCATCACCCGACGAAGCCCAGATGTGTATGAAACTTGAGTGTCTGGACTGTATTCCAAGAAAATTTGTGCTTAATGATTTACAAGTAAAAGTGAGCCTGATGGTTTTCTTCAGAAACTTAGTGATGATTAGTTTTATTGACTGTTGAAATTGCCAAACTGAATAAAGTAACGCATGCATTTACTTCTAAGTCAAAGCTCAAGGCAAATGTCAATCAAATTCCAGATTGTCTGTTGAAAGTAGTAAATTTCCATGTATTTGCAATTACTTTCAAATATGTCTTTAAAAAAAAAAAATCAAAATAATGAATTTTCAAATACAAAGTGCTTGATTTAATGGAATTACTTGAAAATACTTTCACAACATAAGGCCAGTGGACCAGTGGTGCTACATATGCAATTGCACCAAGCTGTTAAAAGACTTGAAAAGCATTGGATATGCGAGAACCTTTGTATATTGAGCATTTTGATGAGAACGTGTCAGGGGACTGCTGAGTGCCCCAGTCCAATTGTTCCAATTTTCTTTGTTAATTTGCAGTGAATATGCATGGCTGAATTCTAATTTATCAGTGTCTAACTTTACAGAATGTAAAAGGTGGAACTGTACATATGGCAGTCGAATGCTTTGACAACAGAAAAAGAAAAAGAAATACAGTAAAAGGCCACTAACTTTAAAAAGATTGCATGGGTACAAATAAACTGGCAAGCAGCTTATAAATAAGTCTGAGTGCAAAGATATGTATGGGCATTTAGGCTACTGTCTGTTAGAGGCAGTGCATGGGTTGTTTAAAATTGCCAACGTAGGCTACCCTTGCTCATAATCTAAATTCAACCCCTAGCCCTTAGTAGTTCCCCTGGAGTGCCCTGAGTATTATAGCTTGCTGACATCACATCGGCCACTCACAAAGATTGTACAAACAACTCTAGGATACCCCCTTCAGTATGAAGCCTACATTGTTGCTGGCTCGGTCATTTCTGTTGTCTATCACTGAAATATTTCAAAGTATTTTAAAATTCTATTTGTATTTTATGCATTTTTAAAAGGCTCAATACTATTTGAAAAAGTATTTGGTTTTCCATTAAAACAATTTAAATAAATCAAATGTATAATGTGTAAATGTATTTGAAAATACTTAAAATATGTATTTATATGCATTTTCAATACAAATACGTTTTCGACCCAGGCCGGACACAGTGTCACTAAAAGCTACAATAGCTATACAATCATGCGCTTTATCTCAAATCTAAACGTTACTTGAATATCCTAGCTGTGTGTCTTTCATTGCTAACGTTATGCACACAAAATAACGTCTATAAAACGAATTACCGGAACAATACAAACAAAAATGCAATGCTTATAATACTATCTATATTGCAATTATTTTGTGTTTGGACACTTAGGACACTTTGCACTTTTCAGGTCATACGGCAATGCCAGCGATAACATCCAATTGTTGCGTTTCGTGGGCGTTGCTATCCAAGCAGTGCATCATTCATTTGACAAAACTGAAATCCACGCTCATCCAATCATTAATCGTTTGCTAGTAGTTTCGATTTGCAATTGGTTTATGTTTTACGTTCTTTTAAGATTGATGGGTGACTAACCAATTGACGGTCGCTAAGGGAATCTGCAGGGCGTACCGCGAGTGCATTCGTTTTCTTTCGCTTTCCGTCCATCTCATTTCACCGTCATTTCGGCAGAGGGATTTTTACTGGGACAACATGGCTGCACAGACGGGTCGCTACTATAACGATGGCGGAAGGGCAACGAAGCGGCAGAAAACCGACAATAACGACGGAACCACGGTAAACAATAGCTTTCATATTTTATGAGACGGTTTACTTAAACCACAGTGAACAGTATTGGGTCTTTACCGCCGTTATTTAGTCTAACGAGCCAAACGTTTTTTTGTGCGCGTTGCCAGCTCACTGGCTTAGTCTAATGCTAACAGCTAACGTACGTTAGCAGTGTTTCCATATGTGACCTTTGACAAATTACTAGCTCATTTCTGTATAAACGAATTCACGAAATGGTTATTTCGATAAATGCCGCTCCGGTTATGCTGTTCATTTGGTAATTAAGCCGGTAAACTAGTCTGTACTACTTAGATACCAAACCCGCTGGTTATCTAGACACGCTGAATGAATGGCGGAGAGAAGAGGCCCAGGCATAGTCTAGTTGCTAATGCGCGGGTGTTCTTTGTTACTAGACCAAAACGTCCTTCCACCAAAGATATTGCTTCCACTGTAGCATTTGCTAACTGTATCACCCACTGTTGAAAGTGGCGCATTTACGGCAACTATCTAGTTCGCTTAAACCGACTGGTTTGTGCCTAGTGGAAAGCATATGTAACCGTTAACGTTAGTTTGCCGTGCATGGGCAGGGAAGCTCAGTGTTGCAATCGAGGCTATATGGATATATGCTTTGTTGACTGCGGCAAAGATGGATAGCGACATAACGTTATGTTGGCTAGTCTACCTAGCTCATTCTGAATATAACCAAATGCTAGTAATGGCTACCCGTGTTCTAACTTCCATGAACGTTAGCTAACCATGTTTGTAGCGAGGCCTGGCTAGTTGAACGTCGTTGGATAGCTAGCTGGCGGCGGCTGGATGTCATGCTGTAGCTCGAGTTACCGGTCTTTTGTTTAAACATAAACGGGTGTCTGCCTTATCTAAAGATTGGAATGTACCTGTATGCAGCATTTTAACGGGTATAATGCGAGAGTCCATAAGTTACATTTTCCCCGTGATGCTTCAGGTGACGTTATTATACAAAGCCAACGTGTGCCGAATGGCGTGAAACTAAGGGCATGCGCTGTTTCAATTCGACCAGATGGGTAACGTTAACTGTCCGCATCGACCTTTGTCTGTGCAGGAGGGCTACGAAGACCCCCACAAAACCCTCCCCTCACCTGTTGTGCATGTGAGGGGGCTGGTGGACGGCGTCATGGAGGCGGACCTGGTGGAGGCCTTGCAAGAGTTTGGACCCATCAGGTATGGCACGAGTCTGAGTTACTCTAACAGAAATTTCCCTTTGCTCTGTGACTCTCTTCTGTTGGATCTTCGGATGCTTTTCCTATTGTTCAAAGCGCATGAAATTGCATACTCGACCTGGACATACCTGTGATTTATTATTTTCAACTGGTATGTAGACTAGTTCTTTTTCACCTGTATTCAGACCTTTTGTTGAGCTGTCTGTAAAATGTAAGGACCAGTTACCAAAAGTTGCTTAAACCCCTTACACAAATGGTATTAAAATGAAAAGGGTATCATTTTGAGATTAACACATTCTAAAGGGATGCTACTTCCTCGTATGAAAGCGAAGATCACGCAGAACTGTGTGTGTGTCTAGTAGTAACTGATATGTCGGTACATTCTTGTGTAACCAAGTTCCCTCTCCCTCTTAGCTATGTGGTCGTGATGCCAAAGAAGCGTCAGGCACTGGTGGAGTACGAGGACATGAACGGGTCCTGCAACGCGGTCAACTATGCGTCCGACAACCAAATCTACATCGCCGGCCACCCCGCCTTCGTCAACTACTCCACCAGCCAGAAGATCTCGCGTCCCGGAGACCCGGACGACTCGCGCAGCGTCAACAACGTGCTGCTCCTCACCATTATGAACCCCATCTACCCCATCACAACGGTAATGCCCTCGCTTGGGCTCCGTGGCTGCCTTTCGGCTCGAGCCTCACCAGCCAACGCCCAGGGTACATTCAGGCCACCTCCCCATTGCTTTCGCCTCCTGTCTACCTCCCGCTCAAGTGCGATGTGCAGTAAAATGTGATTGGTTGGATGACTAGAGTGCATGCTGGTTGTGGGGCGGGGCCTACCTCTAGTCTGCCAGTTTGTCATGCTGTGAAAATTCCCCTGTCTGCAGGACGTCCTCTACACCATCTGTAACAACTGTGGCCCTGTCCAGAGGATCGTCATCTTCCGCAAGAATGGCGTGCAGGCCATGGTGGAATATCCTTTACCGCTTAAAAATCAGTGTCCTCACTGCAGGGCATCTCTTTGTCATGCTTTCTGCAGTTTTTAATACAGAGCTGAGAGCTTGGTGTTGTTTTTGATAAAATGAGGAGTAGCTTGCTCTTTTTCCCTTAACCTGCCGCACATTCGACTCGGTGCAGAGCGCCCAGAGAGCCAAGGCCTCCCTCAACGGGGCAGACATCTACTCGGGATGCTGCACGCTGAAAATCGAGTACGCAAAGGTGAGATTCTCCCCAAAGTCCCGACGGCTCCACCGCAAAGCCGGGCTCTTTCTCTGAAACACCGGTGGAGGCGAAAGGGAGGGCAGTAATGAAGAGCTCTTTGCTTTTCCTCTCCCTGCAGCCAACACGCCTCAACGTGTTCAAGAACGACCAGGACACCTGGGACTACACCAACCCAAACCTGGGCACCCAAGGTAAACCTGGAAGCCTCCCCGCCTTCTCTCGACTCTACTCAGCACCCTTACTGCCACTGTTGGGGGGGGGGTGGGGGGAGGGGGGGCAGACCTTCAGGTGTAATGCCACTGAGTCCAGAGGCTACCCCTGTAGTGATCCATACAACTGGAGAGCTTTTTAAAGTGGGGGAGGGGGGGTAAATTGGAGGTGAAAGGTGGGTGGGATCAGAGTCGGCAGGCTTGGTGGCATTACACCTGTGTAGCGTCGCTGGGTTTGGGGTCCTGTCCTATCTAATGACACACTGCAGCTCTCTCTCCGCTCAGACACACGGCAGGGGTGCGAGGAGCAACCACAGGGCAGCTGTCCTCATTTCACACAGACTTGCGCCCGTCCCTCACGCGCCCGTCCCTCCCCTGCCCACATGCTCAAACGCAGTTCCCTCGCTTGGACTGCTCTTCCTTGCAGGCATTAGTTTTTTCCCCTCTGGCTCTTGGTCTTGTACCGGAGCTAGTTGGTCTTGTGTTGTAATTACGCATTCTGGTCTTAAGCACCAGTCACCATGCACCGAATTCCTTGAGTGCCTGTGCATTAATCCTTGAAGAGTAGGCTTTTTTGGAATGCGTTTTCAAAATTCTACATCTGTTCTAGAACTCCAGAATTTGCTTTGTTACCAGTAGTGATTGTTGCATCATTAGAATGTTCAGTTAAGAACATTCTAATCACATATTTGATCTAACACCTTGAAGGGTTCAGGGTGTGAAACTGGCGGTGGATGCGTACCGTCTGAAATAACCTGTCCAGCAGGTCCAAGCGTGTGCTTTCTCACTTTGAAACAATGCAGTGATTAAGAACTGATGGCCACATTTACAAGCTCGTCGCTCTTGGGCTCATAGCTCTGTTCTCTTGGAGAGAGCTCCGGTATCAGTGAGGGACTGTTGGCATGGTCTATATGGACCTTTATATAGTTCCTGTGGTTTGGGCCTCTACTGACTATGTTGTTGGCTGATTATTGGGGAAACCAATAACCTTGCAGCACGTGCACATAAAATGGTCCAACCCTTTCTGTGGTATCTGTCACAAATATTCCAATAATCTCAGATAATTATTTTTACATCCACCCGGACTGCAGGTAAAGTTGCATTTATTTAAATTGGTGGTGTTAACATTGGTACCATTTCTTATGTCTCACTGAGTCGTGTTCATCCTCTAGTCTTCTGTCAAATCCTGTAATTTAGTATAGCACAGGGCTGCCCAACTCTGTTCCTGGAGATCTACTGTCCTGTCGGTTTTCACTCCAACCCTAACCTAGCACACCTCATTCAACAGCTTGGGATTGTGTTCAGCTCCTCATTAGTAGAGTTAGGTGTGCTAAGTTAGGGTGGAAATGAGAACCTACTGGACAGTAGATCTCCAGGAACAGGGTTGCTGCCCAGGTATAGCATTTCTCTTCTTAGAATGATGACAGTAGGTTGTGAAATCAACTGCTGTTGTTGATAAGATGGGAAATGATAGCATTTACGACATGGGTTTTTGATTGAATACAATTGAGTAGTCGAGATTTACACAAGCTGCTTTCAAATGCTGAACTATCAAGCAGTGAGCTGCCTGTGGATGGACTGCCAGTCCAGTGGGTTTATCGGACGGTGCTGTTGACTGGCAGGGATGTATTTGGCATTTTCGTCCAATGCCTGCCCAGTCCTTTTATTGGCAAAGTCTGTCATGATCGCTGCCCTGCCATTGGCCAGTTGCTCCTCTCACCCTTGCCGCGCACATATATACAGGTGAGCCAAAGCACTGAACCTACAGCAGAACACCTGCCCACTCCAGCCAAACTCGTTGCTCGGTAACAGCGGAACACTGGGGGAAACAAACATTCCGTATTTGCATCGGGAGGCACACTGCTGCAATCAACACCACCCCAACACCACCTCCACCACCACCTCCGTCACCGCTTCTACGAGGATGACATTTGCGCGTTTCCTTTATCAAACGACAGGAGTAAAGCAAATGCCCCTTTCATCCCTGTGCCAAAAGGGGGAGGGATAGACACCACCAAGACCACAAGATCAAACACTTCCAACCTCATCACAGCAGAGGCACACGCACCTTTTCTGACAAACAGATATCCCCACCTCTTCCTCCTACTGCAACAGTAAAGCTACAGACCCTCGGACAAGCTACAGAGCCTTCCTCTCCTCCTCTTTGACACCACACATTTTGCCGGGCGCAGGGGGTTGTTGTACCTTGGTGCTAAGCTCTGCTTTCCCCGCCCTTCACTTTTGGAAAGGCGCAGCGGGATTTGACTGATTCACACGCATTTCTCTGAAACTCTTCCACCGGCCCGATTCCCCCGTAAATTTGCACCCACGAGCCGTCACCTCTCTGCCACCAGAGGACCTTTTGACTGACACCAGTCCTGAGAAGGGGAGACAAAGCGAGACACGACACGCTATGAGGGAGGGAGCCGGGAGCCTGCTCAAACGCAGTGAAAACTGACACAAGACACAGCGCTCCTCCTGACTGCACACACCAGAGCCACCCAGCTCCTGTGCCCCCCGCGGCGAGGGGCGGGGTGCCAGTCTTTCCCCTCCGTCATAACGCTCCAGCCAGAAACACGCCAACACATTACCCAGAATCCACCACCGCCACTACCCTCCCCTCCCGGAGGTTTTCACAGCGGGTTCTGTAGACGAGACGTCGCGGCACACTCCGCCACGGGGGGGACAGAGACACGCGTGGCCAATCACACAGGAAGGAGCGCCACCAGTAAAACAAAAAAAAAACTAATGAGGAAGACAGTGCCGCAGACATGCCAACAAGCATACGCACAGACAGACAGAGGCAGACAAACAGACTTCACTCTTTTCCAAAGCTCTGCCTTACTTCATGGAATCAGGTTTTTTCCCCTCCCCTCCCCCTATCTCTCCCCCCCTCCCTCTTCCCTCACCTGCTCCTGTAACTTTCCTCACCTGTGCTGTGTTGACACCTGTTCCCTCCTTCCCTCCCTTTACCTTTTTCCTGCCTTTCCAAAAGCAGTTTTCTTTTCTGAATACAACTTGTGTGCTTTTGAGAAGTCTTGACGCCTGTGTAACGCCTCCCATGTGATGCAGGTTTGGCATTGTGTGTCTGTTGAGGACATCCGTCTTTCTCAAACGGTGCAAAATGTCTGCCTTGCGGTGGAAGCACGGTAAGCAGATATTTACGTTCAAACAAACGCCTACCGACCGACCAACCGACAGCAACAACGGAAAATACCCAAAAATACAAAAATGGCTCCTCCACGTCCTGAAGAACCAAAACTGTGCTTTATCTGATAAGTGGAGGAGGATGGAGAGAATCTGGAAAGAATGAAATGAGTGGAAAAGAGGGGGCGTGGTTCCAAAGTGCCCTCCCAGAAGCAATTGCTCCTACCTGCAACCTCTGCCCCCTTTAATCTGTGCTGTAAGTAACCTCATTCTGTTGCCTTGGAAAATCAACTTTCCTATTGTCTGATTTTTGAGAATGTTTTCTTTTTTAATTGTGAGTGCATACGCTAAATGTCAGCATGTCTGTTGTGGGAGTCTTTCAGATTTGATTACCTTACATGCCGTGGAGTCGGTGGGTCCTGTTTGTGCAGACATACACGTAACTACTCTGTGTTCATGAGAATGGAACCAGACTGAAAGACTCTCACCTATTGGCATATTTTCTATGGCTCAGTGACTGAAGCAAATAAATACTGAAATACCTTTCTGCTCCACCAGGGGGTGTCTCCTTTTTTTTGTTTAATATTTGAACTTCTATGTACTGCTGGCTTCATATTGCTGGGATACGGGCAGAGGTGACCTGCTTTTTTAACATGGCTGACTTTGGTCAGTTTACCTATGACTACTTAGTGTGCTTATTTAATGTAGTCATTTTATGTCAGCAAGCATTCGTCCACCCCCCCCCCCTTTATCCCAATGCGCTGCGACCTGTGACCTCTGCTGTGCCGTGGCAGAAGCAGGCCAGTTTTGGGATGACCCATATCTGCGGTGTGTTCCACAGACTGAACCGTTAAGCACAGGGAAGTGTATGTAGGACAGCTGTGTCATTAGTCAGCTAAACTGTGTTTTTTTTTGGGAGGTGGCAGTTTATCCCAGTCTCTGAAGCAGAGGGGGGCCTTAGAGGGGCATAGAATAACAAGCCTGTGGCTTTACTTTTTCTGTTATACTGAAATATTTTTGAGTGTCATTAGTCCTCATTTTATTTGTTTGCGTTTTGTCCCTTGACCATAATTTTCTGAATGAATAACCATTAAATATTAATTTGAAATTAAAGTCTCTTACAGACTCAGATTCTTAGTGTCTCAGTTTGAAACATTTGAACTTGTATTTGAGTGTAGATGGTCATGTTCATGATGCAGATTTTTAATTAATAGATTGTTAAATGAACATTTGAATTGAATGCTGGTATTTTAAAGCCGTGTCCTTGTAGGTGATAATTCTGTGGCACTTCTCATGCAGATATAGAGAATAGTGACAGATCTGTTCACTCATTCTCCTTGTAAGTTAACAGATTAAATTCTATTAATTAGTATTTACATTACAGCATTTCGTAGGCACTCTTGTCCAGTGCTATTTAGGCAGATTGCATGTATCCCATTGGTACATATATCTCCCCGAGCAGTTCAGTGTAAGTACCTGCTGAAGGGCGCAATGGCAGCACCACAGTTTGGAATCAAACTCACTACATTAGGTCTGGAAAATCTGTTGGATCTTGTTTCTTGCAGTTCTGCCTTGAGGCTTGCCCTCGTCCCAGAAGAACAGACTCAGGAAGCCAGTGTCTGTTCCAGTGATATGTGCAGCTTGTGTGCTACTCTGGGTTCTCGTTGCATTAGAATGCCATGCACACCAGCTATGCTTGTGCCTATGATCAGAGTTAGTTGGCTAGCTGTTTGTACGACTCAAAGGAACCAGTGTGAACACATTTCTAATGCGGTTACTGGTGTCAAACCCCACTTTATTTCTGCAAACTTGACTGAATTAAATAGAAATTGAGTAAAAATTAAGCATCAAAAGCTTCCACGTTTTGTAGAAGAGCACAAGCAGTTTGTGGAATTCACCTCTGCTGCTGTGATGAGTTTGCAGTCAGGCTTTCTGAAGAAATTCAAGTAAAGGCAAACGTCCGTTTTGAACCGGTCCAGGCCGACATGGTATGAACCAGCTGCTCTTTATATTCGCTCAGTGAAAAGAGTTGGCCAGTTCAACGCTTATAAATTGATGGATAAATCTGATTCACCCTGCATTTCTCTTCACAAATTAAATTACCTTGCATCAAAAAGCTTTGAGCTCATTTTAACCCATGGTGACAATGCAGTGGGGCTATGCTCCTTCTTCAAAGCCTACATTCGGTAGCTGTTACTACCTCTCGGCAGTGTGTGAGGAGGAGGAATGTATGTATGTACAAAGATTTTAAAAGAATTTAGCTCATAATGCAAGATACTAAATTTTAGTGAAGTTAAATTTCTTTGTGCCAGGATGAACAGGACACCCGTTTAAGTCTAACAGTAAGATGGTTCTGGAATAAATGGTAGCCAGTTGCCTGTGCAGGAGCTGGCGTGAGGCTTTGTTGCTATTGCGTTTGACGTGTGTGTGTATATATATGTACCTGTACAGATGCAGAAGGAGATGGAAATTGGAGCAATGCACAAGGTGTGTGTCTTACTGGTATTCTACCCCCCCTTCCCCCTTGTGCCAAAATAAACTCAGGACTTAAACAAGGACGTTAAAATGCCTGGTTTTTCTGCAGGCTTTTGTCCTCTGCTCGTTTCAGCCAAGCCTTGTCAATCCCACCTTTAAGTCTCCATTGCTGTCAACAAGTAATGTTGGTGGCTAGGACCACTTTCGGGCACATGGAGCCTTTGAAGTTTGTGTGTGTGGGTAGCATGTCAGCTTGTAAGTTAGGCATCTTTGGAGTAACATAAAATGATATGTTTGTGTTGAACAGCCTCTTAAGAATTTTTTTTTTTCTAGTTGTGACTTGACTGTTGCGAACTTGGATGTGCCTGCAGTCTCCTGTTGTTTGTGTGTGTTCTCTCGTCCTTGCATTGCTCTCTCTCTCTCTCGCTCACTCTGAGGCCTTGAGTGAATGTGGACTGCTGTTGCACTCGTTCTCCTGTCCCCTCTCGGCTGCTCACCTGTCGCTCTCTCTCTCTCCTCTCTTCCTTTCCTCTTCCCTCCCCTACCCCCTCCCCCCCCCTTCTCTCGCCTCTCAGATATGAATGCCAACCCCAACAAGCGTCAGAGACAGCCGGCTCTGCTGGGAGACCACCCTCCCGAGTATGGTAAGGCTCTCGGGGGACAAGTCCTTCGCGCAGAGACCCCGCGCTCGTGCACTTCCACTACAATTCCGCCGTCCGCTCCGTAGGAGCTGGAGTGAGACGCGCAGGCTGTACAGTGGCAGCAAGCGGTGCTGTGTACCTGTCTCTCTAAAGCTCTATTTTCCCTGTAGTGTTTATTCTCTGTGGTCTGGCCTGAGGTTATTGGCTCTGCTTTACATGCTTATCTGTGCCTGTGTTTCCCCCTCCCCCTCTCTCCCTCCTCCCCTTCAACCTGCGTTCTCTTTCTCCTCTCCCTCCTTCAGCCGGCCCACAGGGCGGCTACCACGGGCACTACCATGACGAGAACTACGGGCCCCCCCCACCCCCTCACTACGAGGGGCGACGCATGGGCCCGCCCATGGGCGGCCCCCGGCGAGGAGGGCACAGCCAGCGCTACGGGGCCCCGCAGTACGGGCACCCCCCGCCCCCGCCCCCACCGGGCGAGTACAGCCCCCACGCGGACTCCCCCGTGCTCATGGTCTACGGTTTGGAGCCTGCCAAGATGAACGCCGACAAGGTCTTCAACGTGTTCTGCCTCTACGGCAACGTGGAGCGGGTGAGTGGCGGAGCAAAATGCGTCTGTGTTCCCCAAACACGCGTTCAGATGAAGGACACCGGCAGTAACACCCCCCTCCCCACTCAGGTGAAGTTCATGAAGAGCAAGCCGGGAGCAGCGATGGTGGAGATGGGAGACTGCTATGCTGTGGACCGAGCCATCACCCATTTGAACAACAACTTCCTGTTCGGACAGAAGCTCAACGTCTGGTGAGTCCTTTGCTTCTGCTGCTGGACTCTGCCTCTCTGTCTCTCTTTCCTCTTTACCGTCTCCGTCAACAGTAAATCGGGTTTCTGAAATGGCCGTTTGCAATATTGTTTTAATCCCCGAACTGTATGGTTCATTTTATAAATTTGAACATGGTTGTCTCGGTTGTAAATGAACTGGTCTGCGTCATTGCTGGTGGGGAAATGTGCAGCAAATTGGAGGATGACGACATTAGCAACATGCTATCCATACTGGTTAGCAGACATGCACAGTGTCGATAATGTGAAAACAAATTGCACAAACACACTGAGTTTGTGTAGTGCAATAACAAGTTAGCAATACAGCGACACTGCTAGCACTCCAGTTTGACCTCTGACAAACTAAGTGGATGTGGAAAGGATGTGAAGCTGGAAGGCTTGGTCACGGACAGAGCTGTCCTCCCCCTGTGCAGTGTGTCGAAGCAGCAGGCCATCATGCCGGGCCAGTCGTACGAGCTGGAGGACGGCTCCAGCAGCTTCAAGGACTTCCACGGCACCCGCAACAACCGCTTCACCTCCCCGGAGCAGGCGGCCAAGAACCGCATCCAGCACCCCAGCAACGTCCTGCACTTCTTCAACGCCCAGCCCGACGTCACCGTGGAGATCTTCACACAGGTGGGGTCGCTGAGGAGGCTGCGGGGGCAGGGGGAGGGAAGGGGGGCTGCGTTTATGACCGAACGAGTTCAGCACTGTCACTTTCATTTCTCCTTTCAGATCTGTGAGGATCTTGGGGTCAAGAGTCCCTCCAACATCAAACTGTTCACAGGGAAGAGTAAGTACACCACGCGAGTCACAGGGTGTGGGTCCGGTCCACTTTAGCCCCCCCCCCCTTCATGTTTGAGAAAGGAGACTCATTTAGCTGATGTTCTGATGCAGAGCGACTTGGCAGTGCAAGAGAAAAGCTCATTGACTTGTTTGTGTGCATGCGAGCGGGCCTGTCACAGTCTCTCTAAATTTGAGCGTTTGTGTGCACGCGAGTGGGTCCTGTGGCCGTCTCTCTAAATTGGAGCGTTTGCTTGTGGCCGCAGGCGGGGGACCAGGGGAGCGCAGCTCGTCCGGACTGCTGGAGTGGGAATCCATCAATGACGCCATGGAGGCCCTTGCCATGATGAACCACTTCCAGATGAAGAACCCGAGTGAGTTCTGCACACTTTGCATTGAGCACCTTACATACCACTGGCTACATCATTAAGGATGTGCTTTTTGCAGACTGTGGGGTATGGTCTGTAGGGTGACCCATATGCAGGGGGTTCAGTTCCCCACTGTGGCACTTTCTGCACTGTGATCCCACCTCTTATTTGTAACTGTCTGCATTTGCCATCTGATTAAATTGCAAAAATACATATGGATAGTGGACCCCATATAATAAAAAATTAATTAAAAGTTTTCCTTGCGTCTGTTTAAAGTTTTTCTTTCTTTCTCTTCTCTCCCTCAGATGGTCCATACCCATATACCCTCAAGCTATGCTTCTCCACTGCACAGCATGCAAACTGAGTACCCAGGGTTGTCTTGGAGATTGTTCCCTAGCAACCGTCATCGCTACAGCTTTCCCCTCCCTCCGATATTACCAGCCCTCAATGTCCATAAAGGCAGTGTGTGTGTGTCTGTGCAGCTTTGTTAAATAGTCCTTATTCATTAGTGTGTAGCTTTTGCAAGTTGGAAGAGAATGATACTGACAGAGGATGGATTGTTTTTAGAGAATAAAGGAAAAGCTTTTGTATCAGTATTTTTTTCTTTGAATTTTTTTAAAATTGTGTTTTCCATATTTTGAAAATTTGTTCTGTCTGTTAGGCATTACACCTTAAAACTACCGACTTCTAAAAGAAGGAAAGAAACTTTTGTTCTGAAAGTAAATGTTCTGAAATAAAAAGTAAAATAAAATTTCTTTTCTGTATAATTTAAAATGTGTGAATACATTCAGTGTGATTTAATTTTTTTACTTGTTCAACTGCTGCATTGCAGTTCTTGATTAAAAATCTTTTGCTTCCTTTATAAAAGTGGTATTTCAAAGTTTAGTAAAATAACCTGAACAGAATGTGGTTAAACACCTTGCGATTACAGTATGGTTACACTTAAGATTCTGACGTACCTTTTTAAGAGCCATTTCTTAAGAATAATCTATAGATTTTAAAGGCTTGCTATGCCGGGTTTTTACCTTGAAAGTATTATGAAATAGGACGTTGTATATGATGCTGCCAATCTCTATCTTTATGCACTGGTTTGGGATCTGATTTTGGAGTGATTTTAGCTTGCTATCAGCTGCAATGGCCCAGATACAGCAAAGCAAAAAGTTAAGCCAACAGTGCTCATTCAGTAACTGCAGTTAACCTTGGAATTGCTTTTCCTCTGGTGTCAGTTGAAGTTCGCCAAGGGGATGAAAAGGGACAGAGTTGGCTTGTTTTCTGTTGGTCCTGTTGGTAACGTTACCTCTAGGTACCCTGCTAGGGTTGTAAGACGTCAGGTTTTTGACCGGAATGTCTGGTTTTCAAATTATTCGGTTCATGGTCCAGACCGAATAATGTAATATCTGGTCCAGGTTATTACATTTATTTGGCAGATGCTTTTATCCAAAGTGATGTACAAAAAGTGCATTTCATGGTCATAGACAACTGCTAAACACAGGTTCAGTAAGGTACAATACTTATTTTGTACAGCTATTTCTAGCCAAGAACACAGTTTAGTTCACACAGTGAACTTGATGGGAGAGATTTACAGGTAGTGTCTAATCAATTCCCATGTGAGTGACTTGGTCGGGTACTTGGTGGTGAGAGGACGGGGTTGAAGACTGAGGAAGAGACTTTGTTCATAAACAGGTTAATAATAAAAATCCTGCATAGTATTCCTTTTAAAGCACTGGGTCATTCTCATTGAAGACTCAAATCTCTGGTGATGCCTGCCTCCATCTTGAGTGCATCAATCAGCCAAGTTGTTCAAGGTAGAATAAAATATTACTGTTCATGAGCATGAAAAATATCTGTAGGGGGGCTTATGGTTCTGACTGACCCACTACCTGGGGTACCTCTCCTTCAAGTAAAGGCCAATACAGCTTTTCGGAAAAGTAGGGAGCGGTGGCGTTATATGATTTATCAAACATTAGCCATCGGGCAATAAATTCGGCATAATTATTCGATCGTGTTATGTCCCAGTTGTTGATTCTCAGCGTTTGTAGTACTTCTGCTGAAAAGCACATTTTTTATTCTAGCTACTCAGTAACTTCTCTTGGTCCTCTTCGGCTGCCATCCAAGTCTGAATTTAGGAGCAGTCAAATAATTCTTAAATGTTAAAAAACGTACAACTGTTAGACTGTTGAATTAAACCCTTTATGGTGTGTAATATCACTTGTTACGTATTGTAACGCGAACAGTACAACGATTGTAGTTCAGTGCAGTGTTTATTTTGGCCACTTCGTTGTAAACGCCGAAAGAGATTTGCGGTTACGTGGTAGACACTCCCTACCCGTAGAATAGTCAATGATGTTCAGAGCAATGGCAGCAGCTGTTATCGGTTCTGCTTTCAGAAAAAGTAAGTGTTTATTTTGTGTTTTATTTATTGTTGGCAATCTTATTAAACGTTACTTCGTCTGAATTCGCATTAGCCAGTGAAACGCAACGCAGGAAATAGTGACTTTCGTAGCTAACTACTAAGGTTAACTAATGTTAAGCAATTGTCGATAGTTCGCTAGCTACCAGCAGAGCACACTCAACTTTGAATCCTTGGGGTTTTTTCCGAAAATGCCAGCTTGCATTACCTTAAATGAAGCTGGAAGAATTAGCTAGAAATGCAAGGCAAGACGGAAAGCCAACCTGGTTAACGCTATCTTACCAGTTAACTACAGGTGATATTCCCCTGGCGCCGATAATTAGAGTTATGTTAGCTACTAGTCTATGATAGCTTTTTACGGAGCTGATTTGAGCACCCAGTAGAAAATTAAGTTATTATTAGTAAATATGCTCGCACTTGCATGGTATTTATCGTTGTGCAGTCTTGCGTGTATCAGTTTTACTGGCTGTAACGATGCTGCTGCGACTGGCAGAAACTAGGCGAAAGGTCACTTCTATCGTGGGCTAGCCTTTCGTAGCACTGTGCGCCTTTAAGAATGATTGCACACGGGTTAGCCTACTAGTTTGGTCTGTCATTCGAGTTGTTTGTGGTTTTTTGTACTTTGCCCTTTAGCACACTCGAATGTATTCAGAATGGAAAAACAGGTTGGTGTGATGTGCATTAAATAAATCTGACTGGCAATGTCAGGTCAAGCCACTGAACTGTTTGGGGCAAAACTAATCAATGGGCTTATGTGTCCTAGTTGACAAAGCAATGTCGACATACCCGAACAATAACAAAGCAGAAAACGGTTTGAAGGACAAACATTATTTGATGTTTCTAAGGCTACTCTTGAAAGCTCAAAATTGTAATTAGAAAGCAAAGCAGTGAAATGGTGGTAACAACCGAAGTAAAGAGTCACATTTACATAAACTGCAAGTTGGTGATCTTCACCTTGCATGACCTGCGTATGACATAGCTATAGCTACAAAAAACTGTTTAAATTACAGATTATGGATGTCCCTCAATGGTTTAATCTGGTTTGATAACAAAGTTCATTGCCTAAATGTAACAGTTTTAAGACATTTGTTACATACAAATGATACAATGTCCCCTGGTTTTGTTGACTTTAGGTGTCTTTTCCCCTGAGAACTGTAGTGGCACTTATCAATATAAGGGACATAATACAAAAATGTAATACAAACCAAGTGCAAAATAATACAGCTAAAGAGATAATACTAGGCCAACTAATTATCAGTAATAATGATAAGCCAACTAATTACCGAATTTATTACAATAGTTACTTACTAGGAGATACTTAAGTCTGTTTTTCCTGATCTCATTCCTCCTTCTTTTCCATGGTCAAATCAGGCAGGGGATTGTGGTTGCCCGGTCTCAGTGCGGTGAGAGCGATGTCCGCACAGGCAGGCCCCACGCCTCCTTTCTCCGCTCTGTCAGTGAGCCACCCGGCTACTGCGGTCACCCACGTGGAGCTTTACCGTCCAGAGAAGCGTAATGCCATGAACCAAGCCTTCTGGAGGTGCAGCGACCGTTTCTGGCAGTCAGCTGCCTTTCCTGTGTTTCATACTGCGCTTATTTGATAGCATTGTTTTAATCATTATATAGGGCACCATTCACTCACATTCAGATATATTTAGAGTGGATTTTTCTGAAGTATCTTTTCCCCCACTGCTGTTGCAGGTAGCTCACTTGTGATGCAACTACCTTTTCAGTCTATTGAATTGTCAGTAATATAGGGCTGGAAATAGCACTCACATTGCCATGCATGCATAGACTAGTTTACTTGATACTGGCGATCACCCTGGGTGGACATCACCTGCTGGTGGATTCCACTCCATGCACTTGTAAGACCGGGGATGGCCCAAACTGCTGTGCATTGGAAGTGCTTTAGAGGGTGATTTTTAGAGCAACAATTTCCACCTCTGCTTGAGGAGAAGCTCAGCAGTATTCCTTCTTAGTCTAAAACTCTGTTCCCTTCTGTTGAACAGTGAGATGGTGGACTGCTTCTCCCAGATTGCCCTGGATTCAGAGTGTCGGGTAGTTATAGTTTCAGGAGCTGGCAAGATCTTCACTTCAGGTAAGAGAGAGCGGCTCATTTTTGTTGAAATCACATCCACTTTAGTTGTGTAACACTGTAACTGTGTGACTGCATGTGTTTGTTCATATTGAAAAAATGGCTGAGACCTCAGTTAGTTAGTTCACTATATATGGAACTTTTGGACCATTTGAAATGCAGCATCCGTCTTACCTTTTATCTCTTGCTACCCCCCCCCCCCCCCCCCCCCCCAGGGATTGACCTGATGGACATGGCGGAAAATATGCTGCAGCCGGAGGGGGATGACGTGGCGAGGATGTCCTGGAACATGCGCCGTCTTGTCGCCAAGTTCCAGGAAACCTTTTCAATCATCGAGAAGGTAGATATGCCCTGCCCCAAATCACTTTCTCTTGCCCCAAAGCCACCTCTTGAGTATGAGATGCAGGTTGAGCAATTAGGTAGAAAATCAAATCAAATTTGTTTATTGGCTCATTTCTCAAGCCTTTTTTCACTACACAACAGTTGAGTCACTACACCTCAAATCCGAATCAACTCTGGAGTCCACAGTATTTGAGTCTGAGTCCAAGTCCAAGGCACCAAATTTGTCCCCATTAATAGTTTATGATGGTTAGCTTGCACTCATTTATGATGTACATACAGCTATGTAGGCTAACTCAGCTAGCTATAACTTTGAGGAGAAGAAAGTGAAATAAAAGAACCAGAAACACAATTATATGCATTTAGTGTTAAATTGTTGATGATCGAGTCCACTGCATTGTGATTGCCTGGCAAGGTCATACACTTTTTGCCCAAGGGTAGCACGCATTTTTTGTTTAAAAACAAGAAATGGCTCTATATATGAATGTCTTATGAGAAATGATTACCTAGTGCAAAAAAAAAAGCCTTGATCAAGTCTGAGTCTCCAATTTACAAGTCAGAAAGGAGTCAGTGCTTGAGTCCCAAGTCTGAGTCATGAGTTCTCAAGTCCAAGTTGAGTCCCGAGTAATGAAAATCAGGACTCTCGTTGGACACGGGTGCTACAACACTGCTGTACGCTTCACAGCAAACCCTGGCGTAAATCCCCCACAGGAGCAATCCCAGGGCGACCATGGCGAGGAGAAACTCCCTCTGTGGGAAAATAGAATCCTTGGGAGGAACCAGACTCAGTAGGGGGAGCCCATCCTCCACTGGCTAGCTCATGGCATGGGTTCCTAGTGACCACCATAGTCAACTGGGCATTGCAAGCACTAGTGCATGAGGTCGCTGTGATGTGCTGGTATTTGTGTAAAATCTTGTTCCTGTTTCTTTCCATGATTGGCGATGGTCGCTCATACCCAGAATTCTGCTTGGCTGATAAGGGAGGAAGTTGTTGTTATGAGTGCTGTTCTTGCACTTATTTTTAAATGCTTTTTGTGGAATCTGCATATTATGAGTCATGTCTGCTTTGATTGCATGTTCTCTTTCTCTCTTTCTCTCTCTCTCTCTCTGTCTGTCTTGTCGCTCTCTCTACCCCGACAGTGTCCAAAGCCTGTGGTGGTAGCAGTGCATGGAGCATGCGTGGGAGGAGGTAACTATATATGTGTGTTTGTGTGTGTGTGTGTGTACTTTAGTGTGTGCGCGTCTGTGTGTTTGTGTGTGTACTTTAGTGTGTGTGTGTGCGAGCATGCATGTGTGTTTGTGTACATTATTGTGCGTGTGTGTGTGTATGCATACGTGTGTGTGTGTGTGTGTCTGTGTGTATGTAAGTAAGTATGTATGTATGTATGTGTATAAACGGGGACTGTGTTCTGCCAGGAGTGGACCTGATCACAGCCTGTGACATACGGCTCTGCACGCAGGATGCCTGGTTCCAGGTGAAGGTGGGTCTGCACTCTGACTTCCTGTAGTTCAGCGGTGCATAACCAGGGCCGTATCTGCTTATGCAGGACCTCACTTCTGTTCTGAATTATTTTACCATCACTTTACTGTTTATGAATTCAACCTGTTTCAGAAACTTTGGTCTGATACGTGAACTAATGTTAATGCACAGCTGATTATCTCATTTATCCAGGGTAACTGGTTGAAACCAAAAGCTAACATGTAAACACACCCATTGCGCTCTGTAGTGATCAGAATCTACAGACATCCAATTTGTGCACGCCATTAATAAATGAGGTCTGTGCCTGTGTCTGTTTCTGATTGTCATGACCTCACATCCTTTGTCCTCAGGAAGTTGACATTGGCCTAGCAGCAGATGTTGGGACTCTACAGCGGCTTCCCAAAGTTATTGGGAGCCGCAGGTAAGTGCTGGATTTTATCTGGACCAGGTTTAATTTTGTGCTTTGCTTTTATACTGACAACAGCTTCTATTGAGCCACGGGAATTTATTTCTGTCTTTGTGCATTTCAGTCTGGTGAATGAACTGGCTCTCACAGCCAGGAAGCTGTACTCGGATGAAGCCAAGAGCTGTGGACTGGTCAGGTACAAACTGTGTGTGCGAGTGCGTGCGTGTGCGTGCGTGCGTGTGTGGTCAGGTCAGGTACAAACTGTGTGTGCCTGTGCGTGCGTGCGTGTGTGTGCGTGTGTGGTCAGGTCAGGTACGGTGCTGTGGGTGGGCCTAACGAGACTGGCCCCATCCACTTTTACCACTGGCCCATCCTAAAACAGTGGGGAGAACATATTTTTTAACTTCAGTTTTCAATTATTTTCATTAACATATAAATTCACAATAAATATTGAAAATAAAATATCCTCTCCCTTTCTGAAAACAAAAAATAGTGATTTTTTAGTTTTCAGATTTTTCTGCCGTGTAAAAAGCCTGTGTCCCTCGTGTACGTATCTGACGCAGAAGCACAGGGCACGCGTGTGACTCCACGTGCTCACGGGGCTCTTGCTTCTTGCCAGTCGGGTGTTTCCAGACAAGGAGAGCATGATGGCGGGAGCCCTGGAGCTGGCTGCAGAGATAGCGGCTCGCAGCCCCGTCGCCGTGCAGGGGACCAAGATCAACCTGGTCTACTCCAGAGACCACAGCGTGTCTGAGAGCCTGGACTACATGGTGAGGATCCCACGCACACACACACACACTGACTTACTCACTCACACAGACACACACACACACACACACTCAGACTCACTCACACACAGACACACACACACACACACTCAGACTCACTCACACACACAGACACACACACACACACACACTCAGACTCACTCACACACACACACACACTGACTTACTCACTCACACACACACACACACACTGACTTACTCACTCACACAGACACACACATGCACACACACTCTGACTCACTCACACACGCACATGCACACACACACACACACACACACACACATACACTGACTTACTCACTCACACACACACACACACACTGACTTACTCACTCACACAGACACACACACACACACTCTGACTCACACACACATGCACACACACTCTGACTCACTCACACACACGCACATGCACACACACACATACTGACTCACTCACACATGCGCACACACACACACTCAGACTCACTCACACACAGACACACATATGCACACACACACACACACACACACAAGCATATATGCATGCACACACATGCACACCCATACACACGCGTACACACATACATTTTCACACAAACACACTCTCTCTCACACACACACACACACAAACACACCCTTACTGTTATTTTTGAAAAGTCCACATATTGCATTTTATGCCATTTGCATAAAGGCTCACTTCCTCCCTCCATTTCTCCCTCTCTTTCCATCTCTGGTACTCCCTTGTCCATCCCTCCCTCCATCCCTCAAACTCTCCGCTCCATCCCTCCCGTGTCTGTGTCAGGCCACCTGGAACATGAGCATGCTGCAGACGCAGGACTTGGTGAAATCCGCCCAAGCCGCCATGGAGAAGAAGAGCCCAAAAGAAGTGCTTTTCTCCAAACTCTGAGAGGCCCTGGGGAGGGGGAGGGAACCAGGCGGTGGTGGCGGAGGGAGAGGAATGGAGAGGGCACATGATCGAGAAAGCGAGGGACATTTAGCATCTGATTAAGCATTCATTGGATGCTTTTTATGTAGATAGATTGTGTGCGTGTGTGCGCGTGTGCGTGTGCATGTGCGCGTGTGCGTGTGTGCGTGCATCTCCTCTCCCACCTTGAATCTAAGCAGCCATTGCGCCTGCAGTTTACAGCCTGTGACCCCGAGGTGAGGGAAACTCACATGACACTGTGACAGAAGAACTGAAACCAGTGGGGTCAGTTCTGTAGGCTAGACTTGGAGAAGGCAGATGGAATGTATTCTGGGGTTCATGGTGACAGTACCTATCAGTGGTGTATCACGTCATACAATGCCCACATATACTGCTGCTCAATCTCCTTGACTTGGCAATCTTGGCTAATTGTTCTTGTATTTATATATGCAAAAATACACAATATAAATAAAGGATCTGGTGTCATGTTCTGCTGTAATACCTGGTGTGGTCGTGTCATGATCGCTGAGAGTGAATGAGAACAGGGAAGTTGAACTTCTCATTAGTGTGTATTCGACTGGAGTTTATTTGTGA
Organism: Anguilla anguilla; assembly: GCF_013347855.1. Classification (NCBI taxonomy): domain Eukaryota; kingdom Metazoa; phylum Chordata; class Actinopteri; order Anguilliformes; family Anguillidae; genus Anguilla; species Anguilla anguilla. Next base: position 30,253,627 of record NC_049212.1, read on the forward strand.
GAATATTAGTGTGGTAGTAACTGCAAAATGTTGGGTTTAAAGTGAGACGTTCCGCGAAAAAAGCCTGTCAGCATTTCTAAAAGTCAGCTTTGAGTTTTGCGTCATTTCGTGTGCCCAACGAAACTAGCTTCGTTTGTATTTTGAGAAGGTGAAAAACGAGAACAGACGCGCTTCTACACTCAGTTGGTCTTATTTTTAATAGTGTCAATACGGAAACTCAACTAGTTGAAAAGGATCCACTGCCCTGCGCTGTTGTTTTAGCTGACATACCACCAAGTCCGGAGACCAGCGCCCGGTTGCGTTGGTATTAGAATACCTGTCACAAGCGAAGTTTGCCTCTTCCGAATAGCAGATATCGGGTGGTGGTAGTCGATAGCATGCATATCTCTCCCGTATGCGTGTATCTGCTGCTACTCGTCAACTTCGCCTACTCAGGTGAGCCATTATTTAGTGAATCTTATTAAATAAATCAAACACGAGTTAATTAGACCTGCTCACAGCAAGCATAGTTTCACTTTCTTTATTGATTCTTAGCCTCGATTCTTAGTGTTGGAAGTTCCTCTTTTAGCAAGATATCTTTTCTTTCTTAGGCTGTTAACGGTGTACAGAAAGCCTAATTTATCCTTCCTTTAGAGAAAAAGTCAAGGACCTTAGGCGCAGAATTAAATGCAACCAGGAAACGTATGCGTAGGTTATGCCGAAGATTGTTTTTGTATGTTTTAATTGGAACACAGTGTTATATGAGATAATATACTGTTTTTGTTTAACTGAAAAGCATACGTATGGTTTTGCTGTATGTAGCCTGTATTAGGCTGCTTGACAATAAAACCCGTACAAATTAGAGGAGTGAAATTTCTGATAAATGATTGCTGGCAATTCTCTGATGCGTAACCCGTCTATAAACTGTACTAAATGAACAGAAGACTACAGTAAATTAACGACTGAATATATAAATAATGTGTGTGATATGACTGGAAGGAAACCAAAAATAAACACGTTATGATGGGCGCCGATAAGTTGATCTGAGGCTAGCAGCGTCTTCTGCAGATAAATAAACACGAGCTTATCAAAAACATTACCAATGCCATAATGAAGGCTACGAGTCATATGGATTCGTGAAAATATAGATAAACTACGATGGACGAAAGTTTGATTTTGATATTAAGATGTTCCTGTGCTTGGGGGCACGAAAACCTTGGCTTAAACACCGCTCCGGGCCTACCTTTAAATTTTCAAATGTGTCTGGCGTCCGTTCCCTTTTTTGTAGTCGAAACTAAACTGTCTTCAAGTTAAGCATACCAGCTTTGTCCTGCAGGGCGAGTTATGAGAAAGATGAAGGAGTACGTGCATCGTGCCCAACACCAGAGGGCGAAAGAACATCTGTTGATGCGCGCCACTTCGGGAAAAGCGCACGTGAACGACATCAAGGAGGGCGTTATCCACCAACCGCTGGACCACTTTGCCGGCCAAAGCTCTGAGACCTTTCCACAAGTACGGGAAAGGATGCGCGCGTACATGCACGCTACAACGGCAACCTAAAGAGCCAAGTATACTACGGTGTAGCACACACCCAGTACCTACGCATCATAAAAAGAGGCACAGGAGTACTAGTGCTTACACTGCTCCCAACTCCCAAGCCTGTCAGCCTCTCAAATCTTTTCATCTTTACAGGGTAGCTACATACCCAGTATATTTAAAAAAAAAAAACTAGTATATGAGGCTTAATATAGCATTATTGTAAGGGAACTGGGTTTAAAACTACTGTTGTATGTTTTAGAAAAAATACTTAACCTGAATTTATTTGGTAAATATCCAGTGTCATGTTGTCACAGTGAATTCAGTTGCTACTGGTATATAATAATGAGTTTATAAAGTGCTTCTTCGGTAAATTGTACAAAGCACAAAACAAAGCAACAGGACATAAATTAAAGTAAAAAAAACAACAACAATTGGGATAATGAATACAACACATTAAAAAACAAGCTCATAAAAGTGAGTTCCGATTTCAAATAAGTTGAAATTCTCCCTCTCTCCCCCCCCCCCCCCCCTTTTAGAGATATTTTATTAATGAGGAGCACTGGGATCGTCCAAATGGTCCAGTGTTCCTGTACATAGGAGGAGAGGCGGCCATCTCCACGTACAGTGTCATGACAGGTTGGTTCATCTACTCCACCCTTCTCTCTCACAACTCTATCTCTCCTTCTAACTCCTCCACCCCTCTGTCCATCTCCACTGCAAATTGCCAGATTAGTTTTCACCACCAGCAGGATTTTGATGTGGACATTTCCGAAAGGAAGGCTTGTTGTGTGTGTGAGTGTGTGTGTGTGTGCGCATTCTTGTGTGTGAGAGTTTTTATGTGCATGTGTGTGTGTGTGTGGTTTATGTGTGTGTGTGGGTGTGTGTGTGTGTGCATGCATGCGTGTGTGTGCATACTCATGCTTGTGTGTGTGTGTGTGTGTGTGTGTGTGTGTGCGGTTGTTGCCATGCCTGTCTGTTTCTTTGGCCACTGTTGCCAGCTGTTCCCTCTCTCTGGCTCCACCCCCAGGTCACCATGTGGCCATGGCGGAGGAGCACCGGGCCCTACTGGTGGCCCTGGAGCACAGGTTCTATGGGACGAGCATCAACCCAGATGGCCTACAAACAAAAAAACTGAGCTACCTGCGCAGCCAAAATAAGTGAGTGGGACAGAGAGGGGGAGGGACAAAGGTAGGGCGGAGAGAATTAAGGGTGGAGGGTGGAGGACTGGATAGGGGTGGTGAGAATGAGTCTTTTGCCATTAAATGGGGTCTGGGGAGTTTGAGGAAAGAGTTCCAGCTTGAGTCTGATCATCTGGCACTGCAGTGACTGGAGACGAGGAAGGACACCAACTGTCAGGTGACACAATGGTCACTTTCCTTGCTGCCCTTCCAGTACCACATTAGCCATTAGCCAGGGGTGGCCAAGCAGGCATTGGACTGTCTGTCATGAAACCCATGCTTCAGACTCCTGTACGGGTTTGTGGCTGGTTAAAGTGGGAGTAATGTGAAGAAAAGGCATCCCATGGCCCTCACTGGCCTGCATAGGTGGACTCTGATGGGACGAAGGAAAGGCAAAAAGTGGAAGGAGTGTTAAAGGGAACAGGGGGTACCTAGAGTAGTTTTTTTTTTGGGGGGGGGGGGTATAGACTGGGGGTCAAAGCCATGCCAGGGAGGATAGGAGGAAAGAGAGAGTGAATGGATCTCATACACCATGAAGGAGGGGATTATGGGAAGAGAGAGGAGCAGTACTTTGGGGGAGATGCAGGAGGTGGTGCTGTCCTTTAAGGTTCCCTGTGTGCGTTCTTCCTCCCAGTCTGGCGGACCTGGTGGCTTTTCATCAGTTCATCAGCCAGACGTACGGCCTGTCCCACAAAAACACCTGGATCAGCTTCGGAGGCTCTTACCCCGGCTCTCTGTCCGCCTGGTTCCGCGGGAAGGTATGTGCCTGCCGCGTCCTGGCCACGCCCTCTGACACGCCCACTGTTCGACTGACAGAACTGCCGATTGGCTCTCACAACCCTGACTGACTGCTGACTGACTGACATAACTTTCACATCCATTGGCACTGCCGCTGAAACACTGACACCTAATTACAGACTGACAGCTGTGAGCTCCATTTGTCTGAAAGCCAATGGGCTGCTATAACCGCTGCCTGACCACTATTAGTGTCTGTGCCAGTGTCTGTGATAGTGTCTGTGATACAGTTTGTGGCTGTGTCTGTGGTAGTGTTTGTGCCAGTGTCTGTGGTAGTGTTTGTGACAGTGTTTATGCTTGTGCCGGTGCTAGTGTCAGTACTACTGTCTGTGCTGACGTCTGTCCCAGCATGTGTCCTGCTGTCATGCAGACTCCTTTTGTCCTTTCAGTTTCCTCACCTGATATACGGAGCTGTGGCTTCTTCTGCCCCCATTAAAGCCAAGCTGGACTTCTCCACCTACAACAAGGTAGAGCACAGCCACACCTCCAGACTGACACGCGTTTCAACTGAGGTTCTGAATGTGGCGTTACCAGGTTTTATCAACGGGTTCTGTTCTCATTCAGGTGGTCGGTGAAAGTCTGATGAATGAAGCTGTCGGAGGCTCAGAAAAGGTAAGACTTGCGCGTACATTACTGACACCTGTGATTACCGACGCCTGTGCAGATTTATATACCTGTGGGGGGGGTCCCAACCCTAGGTTTGTGTAAGGTTACGCAATTCCTGTGTGTTCACTGTGTATGTGTGGGCATGCTGATGTGTGTTCCTGTATTTTGTGTACACGTGTATGTGTATATGAATGTGCATGTGTGCCACCATAGTTTACCTTTGCGTATGTGTGTGTGGTGTTTATTAACTGTGTGTGTGTGTGTGTGTGTGTGTATTAACTGTGCATGTGTGTATGTGTATTCACTGTGTCTGTGTGTGTGTGCGTGTGTGTGTGTGTGTGTTAACTGTGTGTGTGTGTATGTGTATTCACTGTGTCTGTGTGTGTGTGCGTGTGTGTGTGTGTGTGTTAACTGTGTGTGTGTGTATGTGTATTCACTGTGTCTGTGTGTGTGTGCGTGTGTCTCCTCAGTGTTTGGGCACAGTTCGGGAAGCCTTTGCTGCTGTAGAGGCCAAGCTCCTGGGGGGCAATCAGACGCAGGTGGGGAAGGACTTTGGCAGCTGCAAGCCGCTGGAGCAGCCGGAGGACCAGACAGAGCTCATGCAGGGCCTGGCTGACATCGTCATGGGGACCGTACAGTATGACAGAGAGGGGGCGCCGCTGACCATCGAAAGGCTCTGCACCATCATCACCAATGCGAGCGAGGCGTTCAAACAGGAGGAGGAGGCTTATGACAGGCTGGTCAAACTTGTCAAGGTACGTTCTGTTACCCGCATAGTTTTTGCTGTTCTGTTAAGGTCCACACTTAATTCCTCACGTGTACACTCTCACCAATACGTTGCCACCTCCTCACAGACTGTTACTCCTGTCAATCACAGCATTTGCACAGACTGTTACTAACGCGTCCTTTGGTAGGGATTGTGTACAGTGTGATTTTTGTCCTGTGTTCTCTCTGTCAGGTCTACCAGGACAGGGCCGGGGAATCGTGCCTGCAGACCTCCTTCGCGCAGAGCGTTCAGGAGCTGAATGACACCACCGTGAAGCCCAGCGGTGTCGGCGTGCGCCAGTGGCTTTACCAGACCTGCACCGAGTTCGGCTACTGTGAGTGGAACAGCTAGCAGGGCCAGCGGTAGTATAAATTTGCCAGATACTCTGCTCATGCTCTGCTACGCAAAAACTGTTTTTCTGATAGATTTTTGATCTCAACCTGAACAACATTTATTTATTCATTCATTTATTTGTTTATTTTATTTATTTATTTATTGCTTGAGCCTTTCCAAATCTGTTCTTCTGACTACCTGCTCAGGTGAACTGGCCAGCTGTTGCCATAGCGATTAGCACAGTTTCACCATGGTCCAGAAGATCTAATGGGAACTGTAGAACAAAACAAAACATGTTTCAAACCATGAAAGAAAAAGATAAGTTTGGCACAAGGCCAGTAAGCCGGTTAAAGTAAGTGTGTTGTAACTACTTGCCTTTTGAGGCAGTGTCCAGTATTGTTCTGTTATTTTCATATTTACCAACGGATATCTTGAAAAGTTTGACAACCCACTCATAGCTTTTGTGCTCCATCTCTTGCTGACTATTTTATTCATTTACGATTTCCTATAAATCAAGCTTGTTCACTATTAATGTCTGTCAAATTTATGGACAACTGTGGACTCCCGAAGCTCTTTATCAGATCCCGTCCTCAGTGGCCAGTAACTGAATGAACACAGTGTGGTGTCGGGTGTCCAGAGAAGTCATTCGGCGGCGTGAGCCTGTTTCAGCTAGCCTTCGTTTGGTGAACGTTGTGTGCTTGTTCCCGTTCTGGGTTTGTGAACTTGACTCTGTGCCTTGCCTGCGTGTACAGACCAGACTTGTGAGAACGCCAGCTGCCCCTTCTCCCGCATGCTGACCCTGCAGGCTCAGACAGTACTCTGCCCCCTGCTGTTTGGGGTGTCTCAGAGCAGCCTGGCCTCAAACGTCGCGTTCACCAACAAGTACTACGGCGGAGACCACCCGCTAACGCACAGGGTGCTGTACGTCAACGGTAAGGGAAGGGGAGGAGGGGCCTGTCAGACCTCGATAAATATGCCCTGAAATCTTCTTTGCCCTCATTAACTGTTTGGAAACCACCGAATGCCTTTGCATTTTTTGTAAATATTTAACATTTTAGCTTATTAATTATTCAATGTGCATGATTCAATCAAACATGAACTGACTGCGGTTCAGGGCTGGGGTGAATTTGAATGAGTTGTGCTCAGTGTTTTCCAAGCATTGAGGTATGTTGGTGAACACTGGTCCTCCGCCGCCCCTTTCTCAGGGGACATCGACCCCTGGCACGCACTGAGCATGCTCCGCAATGGCACCGCGAAGGCGGATAAGGACAGAGCGATCCTCATCGGGGGCACCGCCCACTGCGCCGACATGAGCTCCGCCCGCTCCGGGGACCCGCCCACCCTCACAGAGGCGCGCCGGGTAAGATCAGAGGAGAGAACAGGAAGAGAGGGATTGTGGGAACCGTGCGATCATTCATTTTTGTTCACTTTTCAGCACATAGAATCTGTTCATTTTTGTGACTGATCATACTTTTTATATGCTTTATGTTAATTAGCACATACATAAGAACATGACATTTTATGGCTCCCGTTCCCATAAATGCACATATGCTATGAGTTATGAGCGCACACTTGTTTGCCTAGCGCTTGTGAGGTTCGGAAGCACACAGTTAATAGGAATTCATGAGTGTAGCATTGTGAATGGATGGGGATGACAGCATGTTGCTGGATTTCTTCCCCCTGTGATCTCTCTTCTCGCTGCTCTTCCATAGGAGATTGAGATGCATGTCGCCAGTTGGCTGAAGAGCGCCACTTGGGAGCACCTGTAATGGGCGTCATGGCAACCCGCACCGGGCTGCCTGATCACGTACCCAATGATCTGAGTGACTGCAAGGCTTGAACCGCTGCAACTACACCAACCCACACCCTTCCCCATTACCCACATCCTGCAACACCCCACTCTCCAACCCACACCCTTCCCCATTACCCACATCCTGCAACACCCCACTCTCCAACCCACACCCTTCCCCATTACCCACATCCTGCAACACCCCACTCTCCAACCCACACCCTTCCCCATTACCCACATCCTGCAACACCCCACTCTCCAACCCACACCCTTCCCCATTACCCACATCCTGCAACACCCCACTCTCCAACCCACACCCTTCCCCATTACCCACATCCTGCAACACCCCACTCTCCAACCCACACCCTTCCCCATTACCCACATCCTGCAACACCCCACTCTCCAACCCACACCCTTCCCCATTACCCACATCCTGCAACACCCCACTCTCCAACCCACACCCTTCCCCATTACCCACATCCTGCAACACCCCACTCTCCAACCCACACCCTTCCCCATTACCCACACCCTGCAACCCCCCACTCTCCAACCCACACCCTTCCCCATTACCCACATCCTGCAACACCCCACTCTCCAACCCACACCCTTCCCCATTACCCACATCCTGCAACACCCCACTCTCCAACCCACACCCTTCCCCATTACCCACATCCTGCAACACCCCACTCTCCAACCCACACCCTTCCCCATTACCCACATCCTGCAACACCCCGCTCTCCAACCCACACCCTTCCCCATTACCCACATCCTGCAACACCCCACTCTCCAACCCACACCCTTCCCCATTACCCACATCCTGCAACACCCCACTCTCCAACCCACACCCTTCCCCATTACCCACACCCTGCAACCCCCCACTCTCCAACCCACACCCTTCCCCATTACCCACATCCTGCAACACCCCACTCTCCAACCCACACCCTTCCCCATTACCCACATCCTGCAACACCCCACTCTCCAACCCACACCCGCCCCAACAACTCCACACCCTGCAACACCCCACCCACCAAATCACACCCTGCCCCAGCTAATCCACACCCTGCAACACCCCACCCGCTGACCCACACCCTGTCCAAACCACCCACTCCAATCCAAAACCTGCACTCCACTCCCCACACCCTGCCAAAATACCCACTCCAACCCTCACCCCACCCCGCCCAAAATACCCACTCCCTCCCACACAAAGCAGGAATGATATTAATAGTTGAGAGGCTGGCTATTGTTCTCATCGTCATGGTTGCTAGTTTATCACACAGAGGCAGCCCCACGGAGGTCCCAGCCTGTGCTGTTATTCCTTGTGTTACATCACCTTTATCATGACTTAGGCTGAACTTTTTCCATCTCATCAAAAAGAAACAGCCTTCTCCCTGATCATGGTTCGGTATGTTTTCACAGGATTAAGTGGTGAACCCAAGCTTGTAATCGTATTTCAACATTTCAGACAGTGCTTGGTGATGTTTCTGCTACACCACAAAAAACAGATTTAGTCCAAGCATTCCTCAAATCAGTTTTTATTTGGATGTTGTCATATCAAAGCCATAATATGCAAATGCTGGGATAAGCATGGGGAATAGCAACTTTAAAGACTTTAGCAGCAACATAATCTCTGTCAAACCAGCCTGGTCAGCCTGCAAAAACACAATGGCAACACACTGGAGCATCAGCAGTCATTTCCAGTACAGCACCATGAGTGAAGTACATATAGTTGAAACCTTATAGTTGCAGCTGAAGCCATACAGATCTGTTTGAATTCCATGGTAATCATCCTACATGCAGTGCCGATGTTGGGGGACATTTGTTGTGCCATTTAAAGAAGCATAGTGAGCATAGAACAATTCAGGTTTAGGTAAATATTCCATATTCCAACATTCTCCAGTGTGTTAACCTGCCCCCCCCCCCCCCCAAAAAAAACACACACACACACACACACACACAGACACACAGACACACACACAGTTTTCTAAGATGAAAAAGTGTGTGTTCGGCTGAAAATTTTTAGTAGGTATTCTTTTATTGAAGAATAGCATGCATGACAATGTAATCATTTCACTTTTTAATCTGAGTACATGTTTTATGTACTTCAATTTAGATCCTAAGCAGGATCTTAATCTCAGGAAGATTTTATCTGAAAGATGGCTTGTTGGTAGTATGCGTGTTCTCTGTTTCTCCAATGGGTGGCGTGTTTCTTTTAGAAGAATTGCCATTATCTGAATATGCTGTGCTGGTTTGCAGTTCATCATATTGTCAGATGGTGGTGCTGTTGTTCTGTATCTATAAAGGCTCTGGGCCATGTAAAAAACCTGTTTCTCTTTGCTTTCTTGCATTCCCCTTCCAGGAGTGCAGTTTCTCTGGGGTGTCTCTGATTCCACATCACATGCAATCGGTAGGACCCAATCAATTGCATCTTAATTTATCCATGGACTTCTGCAACATACCACCTTAAAAAAAAACATTTTCATTTAGGAGATCTTTACGGCTTACAACGCAGTGCATTACTGTAAAGGGTTGGAACTAAATTATCGTCTGATTGAAAGCGCTTGACGACTGCATTAAATCTTTAGGCACTGAGTAATCACATCCACTTTGATTCATTTGAATAATTGAATGTATTTAATGCAGTAAAAGAAAAAGAATTTACACTGAAGGGAGGAAATGCATTGAGGGTCTGGAACCACAGAAAAGGACGCAGCAACATGCCTAGTGTTAAATCAACTCTTATAGTGTTAAACCCTAACAGTGCTTATATGAATCACATAAGGACAATATGTACTGTATTAGAACTACTGGATCAGTGTCCACCTCTTGTTGCAGCGCTGTTTAGCATTAGTATTATCAGGGTCTATACTGATCCCTGATCAGGAGGTGGTGACCATAGACATCTATATCTATGGTGGGGACAGCCAGCAAAAGAGCCTGGACCAACGCCCACCCAGCAGTATCTAATGTAAGAAGGCCCCACCACACACAATGAGCTCCATAATGTTGGGGGCAAAGACTTTTTTTTTTTTTTTGGCACTGGACTGCACCATTTTAGATTTGTAATCAAACAATTCACATGTGGTTATAGTGCAGATTTTCATCCTGTATTAAAGGGTGTATATATATATATATATATATATATATATATATATATTGGTTAAAAATTACAGCACTTTATATAAATAGCCCCCCCCCCCATTTCAGAGCACCAAAATATTTAGGACAAATGGTTTCACAGCTGTGTATGATTAGTCAGTGTGTTCAATTACGTCCTTAGTTTAAGCATAAGAGATCTGTCAGTATCTACTTTTGATTCCAGGCTTTTGATTTCCTGTGGAGTCTGTTATTGCTGTTTGTCAATATGAGGACCACAGCCATGCCAATAAAAGTAAAAGAAGACATTATGAGGCTGAGAAATAAAAAAAGAAACAAAGACATAGGTCAAACCTCAGGCTTACCAAAATCAACTTTTTGAACATCATTAAGAAGAAAGAGAATTCTGGTGAACTCAGTAATCGCAAAGGGCCTGTTAGGCAAAGGAAGATCTCTACAATTGACGACAGAAGGATTCTCACCATAATGAAGAAAAACCCCCAAACACCTGTCTGATGAATTAGAAACACTCTTCAGGAGGCAGGCGTAGATGTGTCAATGACTACTGTCCACAGAAGACTTCAGAAACACAACTAGAGAGGCTACACTGCAAGTACTAGTCACAAAAACACGAAGGCCAGGTTTCAGTTTGCTAAGAAGTACAGAGATCTGAGCTGCTGAATTCTGGAAAAAGGTCTAATGCACAACCTCAGGAGCTATTAAAGAAGCTATCGCTTCATACGTGCTGCTTTCTGTCCGCACCCTTCGCACCTGCACCGGCTGTGACTTTACCACTCTTCTGCACACTTCCAAAAGAGGGTTAACCCTTCAGACACACACACACACACACACACACACACACCTGCAAAAGCACACACAGTCATCTGACCACCACACGCACACACACACACACACGCACACACACAGAGAAGCCCAGTTCTGAACCACACAGGAAGTCATCAGTGTAGGTAGAAAGTTCCGGGTTACATCAAAGGCGCTTGGCACAGGCCAGGCCTGGGAGTGAGAAGCACTTTGAAGAGACCACCCTGCCTCAGGTTACTGCCCCAGATTATGGCAGGTCACATGCAATACCTGGGGGTTTGCTGAAGAGCGTCAAAGAGAGCGGAACCTGTACAATAATGACCAAGTCAGCTGACATACACTAGCTCTTCAGTACGATCGAGCCTGTGCACAGTATCTTCATTATATTGTCATGAAACTACTGATTCACCACAGATTCTTGGACACATCTTGGTTCTCCATAATAGCGTATCTTATATAAATAGCACCTTTAAATTTACAGTGAACATGTCAAAGTGCTTCACACAGGCAGTTAATGGCTCATATCTCCACTCAAGCTCCTGTGTATATGTCAGCTGGGTCTACCTTTGGTCTGGTATGTAAACTGATCCACCTCGATAGACAGGGACAATCTTTTATTGAAATACCAGATTGTCTGAGTGTGGACCCATTCTCGCCCCATATTACACGGGACTTTGAAATGCACACGTAGCAAATTACTGCTCTGTGTTGTAGATGCCAGATCTAGTAATTCTATCTTCAATCTTCAAGCTCCACATTTCTGAAATGACAGATTGGTAAAAAATGGGTCCAACATATTTCTCACCTGTGGCAGCCCACATGAGTCTGTAGTGTAGAAATGTGCAGAACTGCAGTAAAATTGCATTTTAAAAGTGGATAAACTCTTCATTTCCCTGTGAAGTGAGAGGAAAAGGCCAAATGTTATGAGCCATCTCTGCTTAGCACACAAACACCTGATGGAAAAAGGAGAGGAAAATGGGTGGAATGACAGTAAAGTGGAGGAGGTATAGAAAGAAAACAGAAGCTACATAAGGAGTCGGGGAAAGCTTGGTACTGCTACACGCTTTCTGGGTACCTCAGTATAGCTGTGTCCTCTCACACTAACATGATACCATTGACAATTAGACTGATTAAGGTCACAGTTTGGTTTGGATTTTGTTTAGTTACTAAGAGACTGTTAGAAATGAATGTGCAGTGTGTGTATCTCGTTTGTTCAGCATGCTGTGTGTGTGTAAGCCTGTGTATAGATTTAAGTGTGTGTGTGTGTTTGTACACGTGTACGTAAGCGTTTATGCACGTAAGCCTGTGCAGAACTTTAATTGTGCATGAGTGTGTATGTGTGTGTGTGCATAAGCCTGTGTACAACTGTACTGGAGAATGTTTGTGTGTGTGTGTGTGTGTGTACATTATGCCTGTATATAAATGTGTGTAAGTGCATGTATGCCTGTGTATAAATGTGTGTAAGTGCATGTATGCCTGTGTATAAATGTGTCTTAGTGTGTGTGTGTGTATGCCTGTGTATAAATGTGTGTGCGAGTATGCTTGTGTATGTGTGTGTGTGTATGCGTATGCCTGTGTATAAGTGTGTGTGCGTGTGTGTGTGTGTGTGTATTCCTGTGTATAAATGTGTGTGTGTGTGTGTGTGTATTCCTGTGTATAAATGTGTGTGTGTGTGTATGCCTGTGTATAAATGTGTGTGTGTGTGTGATGCTGTCCCAGGCCCATCTGTCTCCCTGTGGGGCTGGGGGGTGGTATTTTGGGAGGGGTTTGTGTCGTGCCCCTGCTGCTCTGTCCTGCCCCTCACTGATTGATGAGCTCCACTCCCCCTAGGTCACCCAGGTCATGACCTCCCAGCACTGACCCCCCCACAGAGAGTGCTCAATCACCCCCCCCCCCACCCCCACCACACACACACACCACAACACACCAAAGCACACCTTTCATCCAAATGCAGATAATGCTTCATTCACAGTGATACAGACACGCACACACACACACACACACATCCTGCTGGCACATTTCAGTGGATTCTATGTTTCTCTCTGTGAAATAATCCTTTTACATTTGTGAACCAATGAAGATGAACCTTGTGAAACTTTTATGCACAAATAAAAGAGGCCATTGTGGATATGCTCATGCACACGTACAAATATATACACTTCTCCCTCTCCCTCTTTATCACTCATAAAATGTACTTATACATACAAAAGTGGAGTTTATGCTCAAGCACTAATCACATGGACAGTAATCATTGTCACTGTGTATTACAAATATGATTGCCATATAGTTGTACTGCATTAACATAGTTTTGAACCACCACACATATAGATAATAAAACCCATAAACAGTAATGTTATGAGGAAAAAAGTATTCTTACAGAGTTTCCATTTGTGAATTCTGGCGCAACATTTAAATGCGCAGTAGGGCATATGTTCCCCCCTCTCTCCCTCTCCCCCTCCCCCTCCCCCCTCTCTCTTCCCCATCTCTCGCCTGTTCCCTTGATCAATGAGCAACCGCCAGAGCCACACCTATTAATCAGGGCCTATCGGCTATCTGTCTCCCGAAACAACCAATCACAGACCTCCGACAGCTGGCCCAATGACAAATGGACGTGGGAGGAAGGCAAGGGAGCTGCATATTATCTGATCTTGGCCAGGTCACAGCGCAACTGCACTCATGGGCGATTCAGAACGCTGATTGAAAAACAGACACACACATACACACGTGTACAGGCACACACACACACGCACCAAGGACTCAGCACCACTTAAATATCTGAACCATTCATTCTGTGGCCCTTGCTTGATGTATGTTAGGCCCTTTCTTGGCAGGTTGATGGGTGCAGTTCCTGTCCTCTCCCTACACCCCCCCTCCCTATTTGTATCCAGGGAGTGTGCTCCGTGCCATTCCTTATGGGACCCTGCCCTGGGACGGTGGTTTTTGGGCTGTAAACGAGGGGCAATGATCATTTCCAAATCCAGACTACTTAAGTTCTCTGTTGTACTTGGTGGGACGTTTCTTCAGTCTTTGTGTGCCTTGTAGAAGAGTAGGCTAATAGATTTATAAGAGCAGGTTAATAGGCTTATTCATTATTTTATTGGTTCATGAAGGCAGTTCTTTGGCTATTCATCAGAGATCCTGTTTAAAATTAAATTAAGACCCTCTTTGTGTAATTATGCTTTTTAAGGAAGTACTCCGGTTCCATCAGAAGTGGAAAACAACACTGCAATCATTTTCAGGTGATCAGAGGAATCTCTGGGTTTTGCTGATCTCTCTCTCCTCTCCTTCTCATCCCCTCCTCCTCTTGTCCTTCTCCACAGTTGCCCATCCATCACTGGCATGGCCACCGGAACAGCATTAATCCCTCTGTCAAAGCCCTCACTACCAGGGGCAAATGAAAGAGAGAAAGAGAAGAAGAGAAGAAAGGTAGTGCAAAGTGGGCTTTGGGAAAGATGGACAGAATAGTCCTGGATTGTTTTCTCCTGTAAACATCCCTGTAATTTGGAAGCTATGACACCACAGAATATGTGCTATATTACCCGGGAATGCATTACACATGCTTTATGCAACACAGCAGGGTGGAACGGAGTGGTTACAATATTCTGCACTTCTACTCTTCTCATTGTGTGTGTGTGTGTGTGAGAGAGAGAAAGAGAGAGAGAGAGAGAGACACTGTGTGTGTGTGTGTGTGTGTGTGTGCGTGCATGACTTGGATTCTCCTCTAAAACATCTGTGCTGGTGTCTGGCAGATGTTCTGTACATTTTGCCTCATTAATATTCTGTCTAATTTATCTTTTGCTTTGGAGGACCAGAGGTTTACAGATCATCTCTTCCTGTTTCCTGTCTCCACCAAGTCAGGCACAACACATCACAGCTCACTTTAGCTCATATAAACACACAAAGTCCATCCAGCATCAACTCAAAGCAACTCAACAACTCACAGGGTCACACCAAGAAGTCAGCTAATACAGAAGGGCCTTCCATACAACCAGCTTTTGCGTATCTGCAGAATTGGCTCCAGTGACAATGAGTTTGACCTCCGGTCAAGTAAACTTACTACAGCGTGGTTATCACAAGTCTGGTGACATTCAGCTCTCAAACAAAGGTGATTCAGAAGTCAAGGCAAATGAGCCAAACCATTTTCCAGTTTATTCAAAACAACATATAATCATGTGAGTCTCAAAATCAAGCACATAGTCAACAAATATGAGCAGATTTTGAACAGTCGCTTTATTGATAATTTTAAACATCCCCCCAAAATTGTTGGATGGATAAACTGGTGACATACACACCAGTAGAGAAACAGAGAAACTCCATTGCCTACATTCTTCTCTAGCTAAGCACAATACAAAATGCATTCATTCCACAACTTCTAAAGTGTACCTTATTAAACAAGTTCTTACCTGCCATTCTGACTGTGTGGTTTATGTTATCACTTCTCAACGTCCCCAACTATATGCTGGTAAAACAAAATGCCTGATCAGTGAAAGAATTACAGTTTGAATCACAGAGACGATATGAATTCTCCTTTGTTTGCCATTTCAGGGATGCTAAACACCTCGTGATTTAAAACTCAGCCGCATAGAGAGCATTGTCGCATCGTACGGGTGAGCAACTGTGAGAAACGGCTTCTACAAAGCATTTTTGATTCTGTGTTTCTCATAAGTGTGAATGAGGATCTGGGCCTGTCTTGTTACTTGAAATGCATCCAAATGTGGGCCACCTCTGAAACTTGTTTTACTCCAGTCTGCTGCTTCTAGGTTTGTAATGACCAATGTTTAATTTGCACAATGAGGATGTCTCTATATCCAGATGCAGTTTAACATTGTAATCATCAATGTTTCAAATGGGTGTTTAGGATATCTCTATATTTAGGTGCACTGGTTTTTCTAAACTGATTATTGGCATTTGCCCATTACTTTAATTTATTTCACTGCCACAAATGTCTACAGCCTACAATCAAAGGTTGCCACCAATATTCTAACAAGTCACTCAAATGTCTGTAGATGAAGTCAGATTTTAGAACAGTGTATGGTCATGCAAGTGACAAGCGGTGATAACAGCATCCGCTGATATGTTTTCTTGACTGCTTTTACATTTACATTTCTCTTTTGCATTTCTGCAAGAATCGAGGAAGGTAAATGCAGTTTTGTCTACCTATTCAGAGCGGCCAGCAGGCAGCATTCGTGTCACTTAGTAAGTATAAAGCAGGGGTGTCAAACTCCAGTCATTGAGGGCCCCAATATTTAGAGGTATTTGTGATTTCCTTTCAATCGGCAGCCAATTACGGCCTGGAGAAAAAGGCATGTGGATTTTTTAGCCAATCAATGACTTAAATGAACCATGGTGCTGACACACCCTGAAAACCAGCAAACACTGTGGTCCTCCAGGACTGGAGTCTGATACCTGCGATATAACTGGTCACACAATGACCTTGCAACAACCTGTATCCTGTAACTTTATGGACATTCCCTCACAAAGAAAATTTTATGAGGCTGTAAGACTGATAAAGTCAAAAAGGATTAATCACATTTACCTCAAATTACATGGTTTAACAGCCAGAGATACACAAGAAATGGCACATTTACGAGTTCAGTTTGTTTCTTCTTGAACGTCTGGCCATGCAGTTACAGGAGCAAAGCTTACCGCACAGTCTAAAAGCCAGGTGCCTGCATGAGTTCAGCAAATTAAAACCCCTTGCCTTCTGGGTGCCAAAAACAATCATTTTGCTATATCTTCCTGATAACTGGCAGATATAATTTTAAATATTTTAATTTTTGACATAATACAAGTGCTTGAATAGCAAAAATATGATGTCATTTCAACTTTTATGCTTGCCTTTCAGTTGTTTGCATTCTAAGCTAGTGACCTGTTTCACTTGTCTGCGTTGTTTTTGGTGGTCAATTTGAACCTCTGAGGGCTTCAGACCATCAAAATACAGTTTGCTCATAGCTGATCACCTTTCTACTTTTAAGACTGCAAGGTCCAATTCTTCCAACATCGCTATTGCTAATGCCCCTTCCAGCAATGCGGACCAGCTATTACTGGTAAGGTTACTAATACTACAAACTCCATCTCCCATTCAAGCAAATGTGATGTGTAACCTGATTGACTTTTATTTAAATTATTGATATTCCTATTTCAGATGACTCAGGTTGTGTGTCCGAACTTATTTGCGGTACATAATTTATCTGTAGTATACTTTTTTGTAGTTGCTGTTGACACCAGTCTAAGCAATTTTCTAATACTTATATGGGACCCCACATTTTTCT
Organism: Anguilla anguilla; assembly: GCF_013347855.1. Lineage (NCBI taxonomy): Eukaryota > Metazoa > Chordata > Actinopteri > Anguilliformes > Anguillidae > Anguilla > Anguilla anguilla. Next base: position 30,270,799 of record NC_049212.1, read on the forward strand.
TTTAAGACTAATACCATTGCCTAATTCATCCTGCTGGTATTGCTGGGAAACTAGCATGCATTACCTTTTTTACACCATCTCGACCTGGGGCCTTGCTAGCTGTCCTCCTGCGTTTGTCTTCCAGTGTGAAATGAGCAATCACATGGTTTTTATTTCAAAGTCGCCGCCCCACAGTGTTTGATAAAATACTTCAGGGTTAACATGTCTGCTTTTCCAAGGTGGTGCATTACTGCCAACAAAGGGGGGGAAAGGCATTATCCCCAATGGGGCCCAAAATAGAAGGGCCAGTCCTGGGGGTGGGGCAAGTACCCCAAACCTGGCACATCAAACATGGCTAATAACCACAACTTAATGCTAACGCCCTTTTACAAATTTCACCAGTTAATCCTCAAATCCTGAAAATAGAGAATGCACACACAGGGTCTTTATGTAGGAGAGGATCCAGCTACAGGCCAGTCTTCACACCTTCTTCTCCTCTTCTTCAGTCTCTTTCTTTCTCTCTCCCTCCCTGTCTCCCCGCTCACTGTTTTCCTCTCTCCGGAATAGTGACAGGTAGATTAAGGGGCATGATAGATGCCCCCTCTTTCTCTCTCCTCCCTCGCCCCCTCTCTCTCTCCCTCTATCTATCACCGGGCTCTGTAATTGTGGGGCGTCAGGCTGGCACTGTGAGCCCCCATCCATCTCCTTAATAACAAACAGGCAGGGAAACTAATGGTGCCTCGGCGCAGAGTTAATCTCCATCTGTAAAGAGATGGGGGGAGGAGGAGGAGGGGAGTGGGAGAGAGGGAGAGAGGGATGAGGGACAGTGAGGTAAGGAGGAGGGACAGAGAAACAGGGAAGGAGGAGGAGGACGAAGAATAAAAAGTGTGGGGTGGAAATGGCGAAGACCTTCCGAATTTAAGCAAGTTGAGGAAACAGGCAAAACAGGAAGACATTGCAATAACTGGAACAGAGTTAATAACAGAGAGAGAAAGAGAGACAGAGAGAGAGAAATAGAGGTAGATGATACCGATGAAAGGAAAAGTAGATGGAGGGATGAAGGGGGACATGGAAAGAAAAAGGCAGGGGAGATTTATGAGCAGGCTGCTAGACGTCCCAGAAACTGGAGAGGCACGTGCTCATAAAAAAGCACTCTCCGTTTCAAACCCCCCCAACACACACACACACACGTACACATACATGAACACACACACACACACGCACACGGACACATACACGAACACACTCACACACACACAAACACATGCACATACACCTACACGCACGAACACACACACATGCACATACACCTACACACACACACACGCACATGTACACGTATACGAACACACACACACAAACACAAACACATGCACATACACCTACACACACACACACTCACACACGCACATACACCTACACACACACACATACACACACGCACATGGACACATACACAAACACACACACACACACACACACATACACACACACACACAGGTACATACACACACACACACACACACACTCACAAACACACCTGCCTTTAATCCCCCGTCTCTTTTTCAGGGAGCGGCGCTCTGTGACAGGCGGCCCCTCCGCTCTGATCTCCCCGCTGGGCCTGGCGGGGGCTCGGCGAGGGGTCACGGCGGCCATGTTACCTTTATGGCCGAGTCAATGGTGTCAACTAGCGCGGTGCGCCGGGGCGCTAGCGGCGGGGCGCGCGCCGCGTCGCTCCGAGGCTCACCCCTTCCGAGGGGGGACCCGGTCACAGCGCACTCCTCAGCCGCTCGTCGGAACGGACCGGCAGGGGTGACGCGTCCGAACGGCCAGGCCCCGCTTCCTCTCCCCCTCACGGGCGTCAGCGCCGAACCTGTCGATCTGCCGCTGGCGAGCGGACTCCAAAGCCAGCCGCTCATCTCAGCGCGCGCTCAGCTAATGCGTTCGTCACCATCACCTGATCACACGTCCTGGCTTATATTTTTAACTTTCTTACGCTGTTTATTTCTTGATTAGCACTTTAAGGGAAATTCAAGAACATTGCCATTGATTCATGTTAGTTACAGTACAAAACTTATGACATGTAGTCCAAAATAGCCCAATAGATTGTAGCCCTCCAGCAGCTAACTTGAATGTGTTAACCCATTCTGACAAAAAATTACGAGAAAATTTTAATTTTTTGACAAAAATTTAAAGAAAAGTTTTGGCCTGTGACATCACACATTATTCAACAAAAGTAGAGGATGACCTGCTAAGCTCAGATGTTGGGTGCTGGCAGACCATCCAGGTTTCGGATTTTACTTTTACAGAAGTATCTACTATAACCTAGACACAGAAAACCAGATTATTACACTTTTTTCCATATACAAAAAAGTATCATTCTAGCTTTGGGGACCAGATTTTCTAATTATTCAGCATGCGTGTGCATTTTGCATACACCAGTTATGCACTGTGTGCCCAACAGAGATGTATAACTGTATATGCAAAAGTGATGGGACTAAAACAGTGTCTGAACAAAAAGTATTCCTATTTGTAAGACTTGTATTTAACCCACTTCTTCAACATAACAGCCTGCAAATACAAAGTCCACTACAAAGAGTTGTAAAAACAATCGATGATATCCCCCTTTCTACTGTGCCTTTTAGGACAGCCCATTCTGAAAACAGCTGAAAAAAGACAACATCACACTAATGGCCCAATAAACTAGAACTGCTAAGGGACTTTTTATGGTGACTAAAATTTTATGTTCAGACACAAAATGCGGGCTTCATTGCGATTACAGTTGATTGAAAAACACAGGCAAATGGAGATTAATGGAAAAAGAAAGAGGGAGCGAGAAGATGCAAAAATGTTTCAATCACTCCACCCAAGCCCCCCCCCCCCCCCCCCCCAGCCCCAAACACACTCCCTCCTTTTTTATCATTCATCTCCCTTTCCAGTCACAAACAGCCCGTTTCCCCTCTCTCCTCCCCTCTTACTGTAGCCTAGGGCATGGCCTGCAGTCGCCTTTCACTTTGAAGGGCGGCCACCTTGACACTGACCCTTCAAGCAGGCACACACGCACATTCATCGACACGTGCACACACACAAAAACCGCACGCAATACCAACTGCCGAACAATAACAGACCATAAACAAACGAAGGCCAGCTGACCCGCAAACACCCTGCGACTCACTCCCCATCTACTAGTAACATGGACCGGAATGCGCTAGAAATAGGCACATACCGGTCCGTATGCGATCTAAAACAACACAGGGAGAGCTGGACTGTGGCTGCATTTAAGAATCCCCCTTGAAATATCTTGAGTAGCCTACACAGGATATTCATTTCAGACTAGTTAATATTCAACCTGCTGCACAACTGAAAATGGCACATTAAGGAATGTATACAAAAACATCCATAACTTTCATTAAGGTAACACCAGTCCTCTCTTGGAGCTTTCTTTAGCCATTATCGCGCCTATTAGCAGTGACCCTCCTGCGGTGTTGAAAGGCCGTAGTTCAGTTGTTGTTACAGCCTTCGCTCGCTGCGCTTCTGTCACTCTGCCTGCCGCCCGCCGCGCCCCCAGCTCCGGCCCAGTATGCTCGCCTGCACGCTGGCGATTGAAGTTCTGCCCTCCCGGTGATAGCTCACAATGGGTGGGGGATAAGGAGAACGTTTTGAATAATTATGATGTTCCTTAAGTGTAATTTACAACATAAGAAAAGGTAGGCCCTCTCGCCCTCCTGAGAGTTTTTTGGGACAAAGAAAGACTGAGTTTCTTAGGTTTCCCTTTATCGACCAAACTTCACGGTTACGGATCAGCCCATTTTTGCATTCCCCATGGTTAAGAATGTATGGAAGAGGGGTAGATGTAGTCTAATTATGAAAGTAAATGCAAAAATAACAATGTTATTTCGTGTTCTAGTCCTGATGCATTCAGGGTGGATATAGCCTAATGCCGAAGCCAACATAAGCCTAGCTATTTTGTATTCGTCGTTTCAAAACAAAACAGCAAAATCTTGCCGTGTTCCAATACTGGCAATAAGACGTAAAGTAGCGTAATACTATAAGCATGTATTGCTTATTCGGTAAACAAATTATACATGTATGTGGCTTACTACAAACAGTAGCTATAGCTTGAGGGAATGCCACTAAGCTCGCCTATGGGAACTTAAGTTTGCGCTTTTCAAGAACAAAGATCGGGACTGACTGGTAACAAAAGCCCCACAGATCGAACTGGTTCTGAAGTGACTGAGTGACGCGTGGCTGTCGAGACAGAAAAATGAAAACAAGACCTGTATCGAGAGTGCAATTTGCAGCGGCAACCTTTAATAAAGCCTGCTATAGCCCGACCCCCGGGATACAGCGGAGGTATCAAAGAAAGGCTGGTTATGTGGGAATTTCTGAGTGTTTTGGAAACAGTCCGCATAATGAATCCAGTTTTAGTTCTTTCAAACGAAAGGGGGAGTCTGTAGCCTATGCATGTGTGTAAGCCGAAGTGTGCGCCGTTGCACGAAAATAAGAGAGCGCGATTGTAATGCGTGTATGAGAGAGAAAGAGGGTGGGGGGTGAGAGACCCCACCGTGTTTTGACCCCCCAAACAACTCCCAACCTCCATCGCTCCATCCATCCCTGCGCTGATTTAAGGCTTCATCGCTCATTTCGTAGTGACAGATTCCAGCCATTCGCCTCAGTTGATGGACAGCGGGAGCGGCCAAAAAGCACGCTATTTTTCCGCACTTCACATCCTGCCTGGTCGCCGAACCTCCAGACACACCGTGCAATCCAGCGCGCTTGCAGAACCAACACCGCAGCCCGTGCAGGATTGTCGGGGCACGGCCTGACACGGAACTCGAACTACGTTGGATAGGGGAGTCTGTGGATACACCCCTTTATCTGGAATCTAATCAATTCAAAATATTTTATTTTACAATATACGCACAATCTTTCACATGCCTGAACCAGGCGATTTTATGTTTATATTATTATAACTGGCGATCAAAAACTATAAATTGCGACCGCTTCATTTACTCTCTTTAAGTGGCTGTTTTATAAGCGTAACCATTATATAGACGATAGACAAAATATGTATCACTCTTATTTATTTTAAGCGAAATTGTTAACCTATAGCCTAATACAGTGAACCAAAGGATACGTCTCATTAATAGGCAGTAAGATTTGGAGCACCTGTTATTTATTTAACCGGCGTTACAGTAGGCTAAGAAGGACCATATCATTCGAATTAGTTGGATTAGTTATCCGGATTCGGCTGGCAGAAAGCCTCAACTGGAAAGCCGCTATCTCGTCCTCCCTGGTACAGGATTGGCTTCCGTGTCGCATGGATAAAAGGGTAGGTCTGCTGTTCATGGTTGCTGCTCGTTTTAGAACACTCACTTTCTTAAGACTTATTATTATTATCATCACAATTGCCTTTTGAAACCTCAATATCATTTACTCTTTTAATAATTTGCGTAGGCTCATTTCTGTCGCCGTGGTTTCTTTCTCTATATTTCGTGCGACTTCTGCCCTTCGACATAACAACCCTGACTCTCGTTGCCCCGTCTTCCTGCCCTCTCTCCTCCTTGGCTAGCGAGTCGCTCCGTAGATTGTGCCCGGCCAATGAAGGGAGCAATCTGGCTTTGAGTTTGTATCAAGCGGTAGCAGGTTGTAGAGGAAGTAATAACACAATCCATTATTCTCTAAATGTATCACCTAACTTACCTTTAATTTGACATCTGAGCAATAATTGTAGGCTATATAATAACATGCTAATAACCAACGTAATAATAGCAGTCCCTTTGATCTTTGATTAAACTAGGCTAAATGTGTCTAATTTGGATTCTTGTACAGTATTGCTTTGGCCAATTGCTGCAGTTAATGTAATACTATTACCGGCTCCTTGTTTTGGCTGATCTAAGGCATGTATCTGTTATTTTCTGTAATGTCATACACGAAGCTACTAAAATTATTTAAAGCAATAAACTCTGGATAAGCGGACTATTACCTGGCTATAGCCTATTGGTGTGAAAGCGACAAGCCGTCACACTTTGGGATCGGTTTTGTGTGTCCGACGTAACTGTGAAACGGGAAATACAATGATAGGAAATAACTATTCGGCTTTTTTTTGTGTGTGCAAATCTTTCCCAAATGGCATAGATGCGATGCAATCAAATAAAAAGTAGAGATGGGGAGTGGAAGTAATAGTTAAACTGGAGGAATACTGTGACCTGACAGGGGTAAAGAAAGGGGAGATGGAGGGAGAGGCAGACAAGTCGGTAAGTAGGTCAACTTTTTTGCTACATTGGGTCGGTGACTGGAGCTGAGCGCGGTGCTAGACTTCATCGAACTGCGGCCTCTTGCCGCGTGGGCTTTTGGATAATTCTCGTCATACATATCTTCATATTACAAATCGTATTAGACATCTCTCTCATTCTTCCTCTCACATGAACAAACTTTAATATTGTATCCATCTTAAAACCCATCTTGTATCCATATATTAGTGACCACTAACACATTTCTCATCAAGTAAAAACAAAGTTAGACAATAACCTTATAATTTATTACAGACAACTAAATTTGGACGTTTTAATGGTTCTGAGATTTGCATTTTAGTGCAGGGAAAACCTACGAACTTTAGGTGTTGACTCATTTTATTAAAGGTTATTAGTGTAACTTTGACTGTAGCCTACATTATAAATGCACAATGTTATCTCTTTTCATATTAAGTTCATTTATAGACATTTATCGGATAACAACGTGTACCGTCCCTGTTAAATAAATAAATAAATCAATTATCTAAAATACTGATCAATTTTTTTCCGTAATTTAATTTGTTCGCATGAGTGCCCCGAAAATGTTCTAACTCCGGCAGAGTTTATTTAATTTGATTTCAAGTGAGATATGAATATAGCTGCACGGCAAAATCTTCTGTGTTAAATCCACTCTTATGGAGTACATATGATCCCTATTGGATTTAAGTAGGCTACTCTGTGAGTTGAATTACCGCACTGGGCATTTTACTGTGCGCTATCAGAGTAAAATTAACTTATCAGCCACAATTTCTCACTGAAAACCTGCAGTGCGCATACCTACAGATCTTGAACCTGGACCGTGGAGAAACTGAAACATTTATTAATCCATTAAATTAGGCGTATTTGAGAAAACAAATTTGGGAATATTTAGCATACGTAGTCTGCTACACAAAGGCTTGGATTCAGTCAACAGTCATCTTTTACTTAAACTAACAATTAAAAGCATTTTCCCCCACAAACACAATCAGGCAAGTTCAGCAATTACTAAAACTGACTCACCAAAACTAAGTTTGTGAAGAAAAAGTGTATTAGTTGGGTTTACTTGTAAATAAAAGGTAAGAACAGAATACAGGCCTAAGTCTTTAAAAATGGTTTAAAAGCAGAGGCCTCTAACGGTTTTGTCAATTCATGTCTTTTAATTGAGGCTATCTCACTAAAGGCAGACAATAGTTTGCATTTTAAAAAAGATCTTAATGGATGTGATATAGTTACACTGAACTTTAAGTATGGTTTATTAGCAGACATGCACAACTAACTATGTGATTGCGATTCTCCATGGGCAGGCTTAAGAAAATAGCCCATGACAAGCAGTTTTTATTCTTATGGATGCAATCCAAAAGCATCTTAAACTGGAAACTGCTTAATGAAAACGTTAAAAGAGGAAAAATAAAGCTCTTTAGTTTGATGTCGCGTGCGCGTGCAGAAAACAAATATAGTTTTCTAAAATGTGAAACACATCGAAACCGCACCAGGGTTGCCATTGTGACTGCATTTAAAAATGTAAAGTGTCAGTTTCATCGGGTTACAGTTTCTATCTGCGAATTTGGTATGATCTTACATCGCAAGCTCACATTTAAAGGAAAAATAAAGTGGATTTATTTTGCTCCACTTCGCGCTTCATCGCTTCGCACACATTTACAAAAGATCTGACAACTTTTTAATTACTTTCGAAATTAATCAATATTTTCAGTAGACTACTACCTTGAGGATGGAATATGCGAAGGGTCGGAGAGAGTGTTGAAGTTAAAATTAGTTGTATTTACATCTAAAATTTAAGTAAAGATTAAATAAAGCCCTAGGCTATATAATTCAAAATTTTAACCCTGAAGGCTATTGTATGACTTATTTACTTGTCATAAAAAAATTAGAACCCCAGTGCCTTCTAATTCTTATGAAAATAATAGTTTAAAAGAATAGATTTTCCTATGTTACCCAGGGACACCATTTCCACTTGTCATAAGAACAGCATACTGTTACTGCGAACTATTTGTAAACTGTTTGTATGGGGTGGCTGTTCCGAAAATTTCGGTGTATACTGTGAGCGTTCACTGCGAAAAAATTATGTCGTTAATGCACCGTACATTACCAAACTATGTGAAAATAAATTTCATTAAGTTAGTAAACTGTCTCCCCACTTATTAGTTGCAATAAGTATCGTTGCACCATCTGATTATTTCTCGTCCAGATAATTATTTATAATTAAACAAGCTTTAAATTTCAAGTACAAGTTAGGCTAGTTTGTTTTTTCAATGTTTTATCAACGATCTATTATTATTATTATTATTATTATTGTTATTATTATTATTGATGATGTTTATGTTTTCATGCCGTCTTACTATTATTACCGTGTAACGTGTTTTGCACATGTGTGGTAGTTTTCTCTGTCTCACGAGCCTTGAAAAGTCAGAATGAACTGGAGAACTCCGTTTCGGTGCTTTGACAAGGCGACGAATAGCGGCGACGTGCACGTTGTAAGTGGATACCGCTATGTAGAGACGGACTGATACGCCGTGTTCGTAGCAATTACTTCTAAAAGTACTGTGCCTAAACACTGCACGCAGGTGGATTCGGTGATCACAGGGCAACAACAGAGGCTCACATTTCTATAGCCTGCCGCTGGAATTACTACTAGGTTTACCACTAGTTCTAGTGCGGGTGGTGAATTCTTGCTACGTGTTTACTAGTGTGATTAAGCAATGTTCTGCGTGTGTCTGTACTGGAGGGCATGTCATAATTCAAAGGAATATCTGAGAGTGCCAGAAAAAAATGTCTCAGGTGACGACTATAATACTATTTATTTTAAGGCTGCAAGTATGAGTGTTTGCGTGCTGTGTGTTTGTATAGTGTGTGAGTAAATTAAGGAGTGAAGAGGATGTGTGTGAGTTTAGAGCTCATTACCGTACACAGACTGTGTGTCTGTCTCTGTGCTGTGTGTGTGTGCATGCATGTTGTGTATATGTGGGTGTGTGCGTGTGTGTTTGCACATGTACGCATGTGTGTGCATATGTAGTGTGTGTATGTTCGTGTGTTGTGTGTGCGCGCGTGTGTATGTGTGCGTGTGCACACGTGTGTGTGTGCGCATGTGAGTGTGTGTGTGTGTGCACATGTGTGTGTGTGTGTGTGTACGCATGTTAGTGTGTGTGTGTGTGTGTGTGTGTGTCCCATTGTGGCTTTCGTCTGCCATGAGGCAGTGCATGCAAGAACATCAAAGGGGCCCTAATGCCCTAATGAACAAGGAGGAGAGACGATTAGCGGCAGCTCCGGACTTCACCAACACAAACAGCACTCCTCCGCACATGCTCCTACCCTTCCTTCTTTCTGTCCGCACTCCTGCGCTCAGCGCGCTCTCTCTCAGACTTCCATATCTCCATTTCCTCATTCCTGCCTCACTCCATCCCTCCTTTCAGACTAATTCCGTACGATAGCACGCCGTTGAGATGACGAGACATTTTGGGTTGGTAAACAAAACAGAAAAGTGCTTCGTTCAGTTCAGAAAATGGTGATATTACCCAAACAAAACTTAATCCAGAATTTTCTACCTTAGCACAGTGCTTCTTTCTTTATATGAGTATAACCTCGCTTTTAATTTTTCTCTCTCTGTCTCTCTTTCTCTCTCTCTTCCCTCAGTATGAGGACCAGGTGCACTACTCAGGGCCGGAGGGAGAAGGCATCCCTATGGGGGGGTACAGGGACGTACAGGCTATGAGGTCCCTGCCACCCCCCCACTACGGCCACCCCCTCACAGACTCCCTCAAACACCACCGTGATCAGATCTACGGGTGAGCACTGCCAGCTTCAGCACTGCTTCCTATCGCTGCACCTACTGCACATGTCCATATTGTGTTGTGTGCATGCAAACACGCACACAGACACACACACACATGCATGCACACACACACACACATACACAAACACACGCGCACACACACATACACACACAGACACACACCCACGCACGAATACACACACACACACACACACACACACGTGCGCGCATACACATGCACACAGACACACATGCACGCACACGCGCACACACACAGAGCATACACTGAACAAAATGCACATAGTAAGTGCAGTGTACAACACACGTGTGCATATACCATGAACATGTTTGTCTGGGTATGTGTGTGTGTGTTTGTGTTCATGTGTGTTTCTGTGTTTTTGTTCATTATATGCACAAAGTATGTGCGTGCATGTGTGTGCGTGCTTGTGTGCATGTATGTGTTTATGTGTTTTGCACTACGTATGCTCAGAGTGTGTGTGTCCGTTCCACAGCCACCCTCTGTTCCCCCTTCTCGCTCTGGTGTTTGAGAAGTGTGAGCTGGCCACCTGCTCCCCCCGGGACTCCACCGCCCTGTCCTCAGCCCCGCCCCACCACCCCGGGATGTCCAATCACAGCGACGTCTGCTCCTCGGACTCCTTCAATGACGACATCGCTGTGTTTGCCAAGCAGGTGAGTGAGGGTGCTGTTGCAGCAGTGGAACAGCGCAGAGCAGACGCTGCTGCTGCGTTGTGCTGCATCGCCAGCTCCTGCTGCAGCCGCCATAACCGCCAATCTCCCTGTCTTTCAGATCCGATCAGAGAAACCCATTTTTTCCACAAACCCAGAACTGGACAACCTGGTAAAGCACGCACACATACATGCGTACGCACACACTCACACACAAACACTTGCAAACACGCACAGGCGTACACTGTGAGTACATACTGTACAACACCTACACACATAAACAAACACACAGCATGCACTCACTCACACACACACACACACAATATGATTTATATTTTCCTGGCTGCCTACTTTGGTTACCTCATATTCTCTTTTTTGTGACCCAATCAGATGATCCAGGCCATCCAGGTACTGCGTTTCCACCTGCTGGAGCTGGAGAAGGTATACACGCCTGCCCTTTTCACCCTGTCACTATGCCCACACCTGCCCTTTTCACCCTGCAACTGTCTCTGCACTGTCCTCACCAACAATGATCAGGAGGAGCACAAACGTTCCCAACAAGGGGGCATCCACGGGGGGGCGCCAATAACGTCTCTCCTCCTTCTGACTCCGCCCCCTCAGGTACACGACCTGTGTGACAACTTCTGCCACCGCTACATTACCTGCCTGAAAGGCAAGATGCCCACAGACCTGGTGCTGGATGACCGGGAGGGCGGGTCCAAGTCCGACATGGAGGATTTCACTGGCTCCTGCACCAGTCTGTCAGACCAGGTAAGTGACACGTCACCACATTAAGAAAGGGTGGGTGGAGTTGTCAGTCGAGGTGGTAGGTGGGGTATTTTGTTGCTTTGTTTTTGATTAGATTCTTAAGGTAATCAATCATTTGCTGCCGCAGACTTTTTTTAAAATAGTGAAATCAAATTGGTTTTAGGACATATTTTCCTGTTATTTGGAAACAAAGTTAATGGGTCTGCATTAACAAAAGGGACATTTTCTAAAATAAGAGGATTCCTCCTTCAACCCCACCTCCCGTCAGTTTGAGCCCTGAGAAAGGTCATAGTTTACAGTCCATAAAATGTGTTCATTGCCCCATTTTGGTTCCTTTACTAGAGAGCATTCCTTTTTATAATGCTGTGTTTATTATTCATAAAGTTTATTCATACAATCACTCAGCTCTACACTGTTTAAGCCAGTCAAAGTAGAAATTAAAATGTGTATCTTCATAACACTGAATGATTGATAATACTGTGTTTTCAATTGAGTTCTGGTTTCTCTTTAAAAAACAGTACATTTAAGATTTATTTATTCTTTAAGAAAAAGCTTAAATGTTTCAGAATCTCCTCGCTGTGAAGACATTTAGGCAAATGTGATTCCATATTACAATTCCATATTGGAAGAGTGCATCTCATTGATCTCTGACTCCACTGTACAAACATGCACATGCATATTAAACATATACGCAGTCCCCCCCGACACACGGCAGAAAGATAAAACTTTTATTAATGTAACTGTATTTGATAGTACGAGGTAGGCCTGGCATGTTGCTTGGTTACTTGTGTCATGGTGTGATGGTTTGAGTTTGAGGGTGTTGCTTGGCTACCTGTGTGATGGTGTGATGGTTTTAGTTTGAGGGTGTTGCTTGGTTACCTCTGTGATGGTGTGATAGTTTGAGTTTGAGTTTGAGTGTGCCTCCCTCCCTGTAGAACCCCTCCTGGCTGCAGGACCCAGAGGACTGTGTATCCACCCCCTCAGGTACCCCTGGCCCCTCCTCCTGTGGCCTGCCCTCACACTGTATCGACAACTGCAGCGACATTGGTACGACACACACACACACACACACACACATAGACACACACACGCACGCACACACACATAGACACACACACACACGCACACACATACATGCACACACACATAGACACACGCAAGCAACACACACACACACACACACGCACGCACACACACATAGACACACACACACACACGCACACACCCGCATGCACACGCATACATGCACACACACACACACACATAGACACACACACACGCAAACACACATACATGCACACACACATACACACACATGCAACCACACACACAATCACACACACACAAGCAACACTCACACACACACAGACACGCACACACACATGCAAGCACACACATGCATGCATGCAAACACACACACACACATGCAAGCACACACACGCACGCATGCACACACAGACACACACAGACACACACACACACACACACACATATATGTATATAACAGACACAGATGTACACACTCATACACTGAAGGAAGCTAAAATTAGCACTGACAGATGTCCAAATGTAGTATCAGTTTCCTTTGATATCTGCATCAGCATGTGTGTGTATAGTTTGTGCGTCTGTACTGCTGTCTGTACCTCTACTGTCTGTGTACTGTCTGTTCTTTTTGCTGTCTGTACAAGCAGTCCGTAGTCCTGTAGATCTGTGTGTGCTGTCTGCAGTTCTGCTAGCCCTTGTCAGCCCTGTTTGTATTGATCCATCGTCCGTGTGTCTGTCCTGCAGGGGACGGTATGGACGTGGGCGTGGCTTCACCCAGCACGGGCGAGGAGGATGAGAACGATCGGGACAGGAGGAACAACAAAAAGAGGGGGATCTTCCCCAAAGTGGCAACCAACATCTTGAGAGCCTGGCTCTTCCAGCACCTGTCGGTGAGAATGGGCTGCACTACCGAGGGAGGGGGGAGGAGAGGAGAGAGAGACAGAGGAGAGAAAGAGTGATAGACAGGTGAGGAGATGAGAGAGAGACAGAGGAGAGAAAGAGTGATAGACAGGTGAGGAGAGGAGAGAGAGACAGAGGAGAGAAAGAGTGATAGACAGGTGAGGAGCGGAGAGAGACAGAGGAGAGAAAGAGTGATAGACAGGTGAGGAGAGGAGAGAGACAGAGGAGAGAAAGAGTGATAGACAGGTGAGGAGAGGAGAGAGAGACAGAGGAGAGAAAGAGTGATAGACAGGTGAGGAGAGGAGAGAGAGACAGAGGAGAGAAAGAGTGATAGACAGGTGAGGAGAGGAGAGAGAGACAGAGGAGAGAAAGAGTGATAGACAGGTGAGGAGAGGAGAGAGAGACAGAGGAGAGAAAGAGTGATAGACAGGTGAGGAGAGGAGAGAGAGACAGAGGAGAGAAAGAGTGATAGACAGGTGAGGAGAGGAGAGAGACAGAGTGATGGTCAGCAGGAGGACTAGAGGACAGAGAGTGAGAAGGGAAATGAGAATGAAATGTCCGTCATTATCGATAAGAATCACGTTTTATTTCTTGCATTGTGTGACGATGACAATGTCCAATACTGTAGTACTACACACGGAGAATTTTAATTGACGCCATTGAAGAACTTTGAATTGAATGAAATTAAACTGAATAAAGCTGAATTTAATCAAATTGAGTTGTTAAAGTGGAGCCCAAGAAAACCCCCCAGTGAACAGTCAGTAGTAGTAGCAGTAACGAGTGTGAGATAATTAGGAGCTAATTGAAGCAGCGCTAACGACTGTGAGGACCTTAATTACCCACAGTGTTGCCTCATCTCCTCGGGAGAGAATGGCGGAGAAGCTCTTTTAGCGCATAATGAGTCTTCTCGGGTCCGTAAAGCGCGCTGGAGTTCAGCTGAGCTTCTCCCGCGCTCTCGTTTATGCCGTTCATGGGACTGTGCAATTCTTTTCCTTATTTTCCTTGAGCTGTCTTTGAGCGGTCTTGCCCCTGTCAGTCCGTGAGACTGAGTGACTGTGTGTACAGTGTGCGTAGAGCTCCTGATTAACGTGAGATTTTACAGGGGAAAAATTCAGCGTTTACTGGTACGGCAGCCAATATAGGACATTTTTGAATGTAGACCTTCCTGTGTGGGTTGTACACCAATCTTGCACTGATATGATGACGCAGGGGTACTCAGAAGGCTTCTTTCTTGAAACAAAAAACTTTTATTGAAAAATGATCTGTTCTTCGTACCAATTTTACATGAAACTTTGCGTCACCTGCGCATCAGCGTGTTCAACATCAATCAGTTACTGAAGGCCAGTACTGTCAGTCAGTTAGTGGCAAAGTGTACCACAATAAGCTGAGCTTTTCTGGATTTGCACCTGCCAGGCAGCTCCTCTTGCCCTCCTAGATTTTCCCTATTGTGCCAAAAAAAAAAAAGAATTTCCACAAGAGTAACACTATCTGTTTCTATATTTAGACACATTTGCTGTAGGTTGTAAATGAGAGAAAATGAGCAGAGGTACAACAGTTTCTCTTTCTGCCTATAATCTGCTACTGTGATAGCGCGTGAAAGTTTAAGAGCAGCAGTCAGCCTCGGGTGCAGCTGGATATTCTGTTAACCCCCCCCCCTCGTGACGGGGACTCTGCACAATACGTATCGAGTGACATGCTTGAAATTAACGAAACGAACCCGCACTGACGTGACTTTGCTCCCTGAACCTGCCCGCTGTCAAAGCCTGTTTCAAACTGGCACCATTGGTTCCCCTGGAGAAAGAAACAGTATTCCCAAACTGCAGGCTCGCGAGCAGCCCGTGTGTCCAGCCTTCTGTGAGCGGCTGTCTCGACGGGTCAGGGTCTGTTTTCGAATTGTGTCGAATTGTGCTGTAGTTTGCATTCGATGAGAGGTGGGGTAGGGACAGATGAGGTTGGCAGATCGGATCTCGGTCCTGTATGTTGGCCGCATGTCGTCCTTGATTACCATCACAGATATGCTTAAAAAATATTGGCCCTATATATCAGTCATCTGTCATATTGGTTGGGCTCTAGTACCAAATCAGTCACTGATGCTGTGTACTGTGACTGTGTACTGAGCCTGAGGGTTTTTTCACACTCGGAACACTGTATGACAATATACACGCCCAGCCCAGCTGTCTGCCCCCAGCATAGTGATCATTACAACCCTCGGATGACTAGATCCAGGGTTAGTGCTTGATCAGACATTCAAGTTTAAGTACGCTTAAAAAATATCAAGCACCAACAGGATATATCTCCTCAGGGAATGTTTTGTTTTGTTTTGTTTATACTCTTAGTCACCGTAGCGCGGTTCTGTGTGTCCCCCCTCAGCACCCGTACCCCTCCGAGGAGCAGAAGAAGCAGCTGTCACAGGACACCGGGCTCACCATCCTGCAGGTCAACAACTGGTCAGTACTCGTCCATCAATAATCAATGAGCCCCTCTCCGTTTACCCCTCAGGCAGCGCTCCGGCGCTCAGCGCCGGCCCATAATGCAATCTGTAATCACCGCCCGCCCCGACACAATCGATACCCTACAATCAATTATTACTCCGTGATCAATGTCGGGGCCCGTTGGGCCCGCGATTTATGAGGAGCAGGTAATAGGCTAAAAGGTCGTAAAATTTAAGGGGCTTGGTCTCCTTGAGTTCGGCCTTCGGCTTCACCCTCCCGTCTGCCTGTCTCCTGTCCCCCCCGCCCTGCAGGTTTATCAACGCCAGACGCAGAATCGTCCAGCCTATGATAGACCAATCGAATCGCTCAGGTAAGAGCCGTCCAATCGTGCGGACCTGTGGGCTGTGCTTTTTGCCTATATACTCCTGAGACCCGATAGTTAATTTCTGTCCCTTGTAGGAGACACGGGTCTCTGGTCTTAATCTCAAGAACTGTATATTCTGCTTTACTGAAATCTACACTACATGTGACATGCAATATAAATAAAATGAATAATATTTTGAAAATATTTTTAACTGCAAGACACTTGCATTATGTCAAAACAATTGAAATACTTGACCTTTTTTCTGCTGGGTATCAGGAGGATATGCTTATTTATCTGCTAACTGGATTTAAATGTAAAAAGGTGTGTCTTCTTGTTTCAGCAGGTATGCATTAGGCTCCTAATGTACATCAGCTAGTACTGTTTGTGAGAATAAAGGGAAAGGTTAATTACTCCAGAAGGCTTCCAAATATCCATAAATAGGCTTATTCAAATGCTGGGGATTTTTTTTTAGACATGCTTTATATCTATTCAGAGTTTCCTCTGCAGGGGTAGATTTGTTCTCTTTCTCCTGTGTTCATTTGCAGGCCTATCTTTACTTACCTCATCTATTTTTAACCATCCCTCTATCTCAACACTTGATCAGCTTCCTCAGTTGATCTTTACAAAGCCCCGTTACAAACACGTGCCCAGATCGTCTGACTGAAAGCGTGCTAATTGAACTGGTCCGTCTGTGTGTGTCTCAGGTCAGGGCGCCCCCTACAGTCCGGAGGGTGCGGCGATGGCAGGGTTTGGCCTGGATGGACAACCCCACCTGGGCATCAGGGCTGCAGGTGAGCAAGAGGACGGGGAGGAAGAGGAGAAACGGATGAGTGGGGGAGACAGGGGTGGAGAATCAGGCGGTTCAGAAAGTAAAAGTCTTCCCCGGTATTTTGTTCCAGTCACCTGGATTTGCTAATTAGCACAATTCTTCAAGCAGTAGAACTAATGAGTGAAATCAGTGAAAGAAACACGTGGCAGGACTTTTACTTTGTGACCCCTGGACTTTCCACCTCTGGGGCGAGAGTGGATAGAATTGCCGTCTGATGTGTCACAGTTGGCATTCCAGACTGCTGCCAGGTGACATGCTATCCTCGGCAACACTGATCCCAGATCAGTTCGTAAGGAGCATGCAGGGGGGCCTGCTGATCTGCTCACCTGCATAGCACTGATCCGAGATCAGCGTCTGTGGGGAGAATAGTGGATCAGCCATCCATCACTTGAATGGCAAATATGGAGGGAAGAAACCTGCAGTCATGAAAAAGAGCATGAGAGAGAGAGAGAGATGGATAGAGAGAGAGAGAGGGATAGAGAGAGAGAGCTGGGGGCTTTTTTATCAGAACATCCCTCTCCGTCATATGTCATACTCCAACATGTCATTCATCTCAGATCAAATAAAAATGCCATTACAAGGTAAAGCTTCATTGCTTTTGCAATATTAATTGGTCCTGGTCCATCTTTCCTTGTGATCAATGACATAATTACTAATTATAGATAATTAAGACACATTGATTTGACATAAATAACACACTCTGAAATGAAGGCACAGTGGTAATCTGACATTTCGTTAGCATTGACCCCAGACATGAGTGTGAATTGCAAGTGTTTATGAGGTTTAAGTGATGTATTTCGGTACTGTGTGCTTAAACAGTGCTTTTTCCTCATGGTTCTGTCTGCAGGGCTTCAGGGAATGACAGCTTTGTCCTCAGAGTACCCCGGGGCTGTCCTGCCCCAGCCGGGATACCCCCACGGACCTCCCTCCCTGCACCCCTACCCACCCCCCCATCCCGCCATGCTGCTGCACCCGCCACCCCACCCCCACCCATCGGACCCGCTCATAGGGCAAGGCCTGGACATACACGCCCACTAACCAGGAAGGGGGCGGGGCTCCAGTTGGGATGGAGGACATTGGCTGACAGGGTCCCACAGTTCACAGACATGCTCCCGCTGACTCTGCTATACACACGCGCACACACACACACACACACACACAAACACACAATTTAGCAGGACAGCTTGTATACCAACAAACCAGGAGTCAGTCGTCATAACACTAACACTAGCCCGGCCCAACGAAATGCACCAACACACTCTGTTCTTCCTTATGACTTGAACACAAGCTTGAGCATTTCTAACGACTCCCCCCAACCCATAAAGACTGCCCCCCTCCCATTGTGACACTCCTGGTCTCACATGGCCACTGCAGTTCCCCCCACAGCGCCCCCTCTGTGAGCAGCCCAGCAGACACACTGCAGCAATCGACTCTGATCAGGCTCTTCCCCCAACAGGCAAAGCAGAAACACCAGCAACAGGAGAAATAATTGTGCACTGTTAAGTGGGCCCTACCGACACCCCACAGGAGCATTCCCCATCAGCCACCCGAGTTTTAACGCTGGTGGCTTGGGAATAGCAGTCTTCCATTTGCCACAGAAAGGGAGGAGGGGCTGTGAGATTGAGGAAGTGAGGGGGGAAAGGGGGAGGAGTTTGATGCTCTTCCTGGAAGTGCTGCCATGGCAACTGTCTGCTGATTGGTACACAGCTCCATTCGGTCCTGGTCTTCCCTCACTGTACCGCAGACTGATAAGGGTCCGCAGCAGCATTCACAGGGTGCAGTAAAACAGAACAAAGACGAGCGGAGGATCAGCCTGCCTGTACAGCATTCACCTCTATGCCATGCACACACGTATTATTTAATTAAATTTCCTTTTATTAATGTATTTTTGTATATATATCTATATATCTGTGCAGCAGCATTATGAATCACGGTTGTTTCATGGTGCGGAGTGAATGCCGGTGCATTTTGAAGTTTCACGGGTTTGCTTTGTTCGTGTCTTTCATTCTTTTATTTTTTGGTCATTTTTGAGTTGAAGCGGTGCGAGCCCAGGCGACGTTGCTGCAAAACGTGCGCGTGGCGTTCCCGCGCTCTCCATCCCGACGCGCCTTCCCGCGCTTCGGAGAGGCCCTCTAACCACCTGCGTCGGATTGACGCCTCGGCCGTCGCAAGAGCAACACGGCTACCGTTCCCCTGGAAACATGCGTGTACTTGCCGCTCACAGCTGCCTGCCGCACTCACCGGCCAAAGCCACGCTTACCTCGGCACTTCCCACTCAACACTCCCACACCGGGGACGAGCCGGACCTCCGAATTCCAATCGGGGGTACAGCGCTGATCCCTCTGCTGGAGAGGCAGACGCGGCTTGTGTGTGTTAAACTGAATGGCATGGAGGACTCAACTAAAGGCGACTTGGAGGACTGAACTGAAGGCGGCTTGGAGGACTGAACTGAAGGTGGCTTGGAGGACTGAACTGAAGGAGGCTTGGAGGACTCTGTGTGGTGGACAGTTGAAAGACTCAGTAGTGGATGATGGCCTTTTTGTTTAATTTTATTTCTGTGATTTAAAAAAAAAAACATTTGAAGATGATGTTAATGGTTATAATTATGATGGTAATATTAAAAAGAAAGCATTCTTTTTCAATCTTGTGTAAACTTTCTTTCAGAAAAGGTGTATCTGTGTTGGGGATGGGTGTGGGTGGGGGATCAGTAACGGTGCCAGTATAGCTCATGGGAAAAAAAGGAGATAACATTGTGAATGCTGAAAAAAATGGCTGTTCACTATAACGCTAAATACATTTGATGATAATCATAGTGAGTGTGGCATGTGTTTCTATCCATTAGTTTATTAGTATGCTTTTGCATGGGCGACTGTTCTTATTTTTTGGTTGCATTTGTTCTGTTTGAATTTCTTTTAAGCGTCTCAGTGCATTTCTGAGTCTCTCTTCTTGGCTTTTTCTTTCGCTCGTGTTTTTACTTCATTCGTCCCTCCCCTCTTCCTCTCCCCTGTCTTCAGCATTCCTCGCTTACGGTCCTCATATCTGTTGCCTGTCTGCTTCTCTCTCTCCCTCTCGCTCTTTCCAGAGTTCAAATTCAAGCCAAGGTAATTATTCATTGAATGTCAAACATGAATTCAAACATATTTGGCCTGACCAATCCCGCCCCCTCCTCCCCTTTGCTCCCTCCCCTTATGATGGATGCAGGCTGCAGAAGAGGTCAGAGTTCAGCCAGGGGTCAACAGGAAGTGGCCACGCTCTTTGACCCTCGGTGGCGACCCGAGACACCGCGATAGCCTCCACTTTAAATGCTTTTCCTGTTCGCGCGTCCATCTGTTTGTCAGTCCGCCGCTCTGGTTCGAGGGGGTCAGCGCCGTTTGACACCACTTCCAGTCCGCTACAGGACAAACGCTCCCTCTGTAAACAGCCCCTGCCGCGGCGAGCCGAACGCCGCCAGGCCCCGCCGACGAAGGCTAAAACCGTTAGCGCCCAGCGGTATCGCTACGGTAACGGTGCGTGCGGGTGGATGGAGAGGCGGGGGGTTCAGCGGATGAGTGGTGACACTATGGCGGGGTCACCCAGTATCACCGCTGACGCTCTGTAGTATAACAGGGTAGGGGAGAAGGTTAGCGTGTGCGTTTGAGCGTGCGAGAGTGTGCGCAGGCACGCATACAGGGGTGCGTGCACAGACATTCCCTGCTATGTGCTGCGTGTGAGCGTGCAGGCACATACATTTGTATTTGCTGTTATGTATTTGTGGGTATGTGCGTGTGTGTGTGGTGTGTAGTGGCAATGCCCACTTCTGTACTGTAGCAGTGTAGCATAATGCAGTGTTGAAATAATGCATGTGTGTATGGATACGCTTTTGTGAAGGAACTTGTATGTGAATGTGTGACGGGTGTGTGTGTGTGTGTGTGTGTGAGACAAAGCAAGTGTGTGTATGTGAGTGCGAGTGTGTGTGTGAGAGCTAGTGTGTGAGTGTGTGAGTGTGAGTGTGTGTGTGTGTGTGTGTGTGAGTGCGAGTATGTGTGTTTGTGTGTGCATGTGGCTGAGAGGGGAGCTGGAGGAGGGGAACTGGTGATCATTAATCATCCAATTACACACCTGTCAGACTACAGACAAGGGGAGCGAAGGCGGAGAGGGCGGGGAAGGGGGAAAGAGAGAGTGAGAGAAAGAGGGAGAAAGAAAGGGGGAGGCCGTCAAGCTATTATACCTCTACAGTGCGCAGTGGGCTGAAAAGAGAGAAAAACAATGAAGACAAAGACACAAACAAACAATAAAAGAGAATGATTGCGTCCGAAAGACAAAAGCAGGGAAGAATCGACGCATATGGTGGAACCAAAGAATCGATAGTGCTATTGATCACCCGATACAGTGATCGACACATTTTGGTGTGGCTTCCGTGTCACTGTAAACAGAGTTTCCTGTTATTATTTTCCTTGGGGAGGGACAAATGTATGGAATGGCAGCTGGATTGTGTTTTAATGTGCACTGTTTTGGCCTCGTTCGGAAAGAGGACATATTAATGACAAACACTGTGCAGTATAAATTAGAATATATCGAAAGGTCTTTCAGTTAAGCATTTGGCTGTGAAATGTTTTGCATATAACTATTGTTACTTGCTTCCTTATATAAATTGTACTCATTGTAACATGGCTCATAGTCGTATGTAGCTGTTCAAAATGTAACAAAATAAAATCAGAAAATTGTATTATTATGTAGACCCAGATGTGAAATGAATATGTCAAGTAATCAATCCATACATGATTAGCTATTGATGTGAACCCACGTTGTTGTTGCCATGTCCCGCACTTTATTAGTTATTCATTACTTTGTTATGCTTATGCTTTGTTGGGTATTATTTTCAGGAATGTGTGCATGAGAGTGAGAGAGATTGCACATGCGCAAGAGAGAGAGAGAGAGAGAGAGATTAAAAGCGAGAGACTTATTTTAAAAGCACTTATAAAAGCTGTCAATAAAGAACACAAATAAAGACAAAAGGGGAGAACCGAGAGGGACAATCTGAGCAGCGTAAAACGAGTGGTAGAAAGTGAAAGAGAAGGGAAAGAATGAGAAAGACAAAGACAGATATCGCCCTTCTTTGTCCTCGGTTAGGAGGAGTGCGTCCCGGCGTTTCTCTGCTAGCCCTGGCTAACTGCCCCGGGCTGCAGCCATCTGTGTGCTGACTGCCCCGCACGCACGGCCTGTATGTCTAATTTATGGATTCGCTGTATGCTTATTGTATTTTATGCATGCATAATAGATGACGCATGCATATCAAAGAACCCCGTCACATTGGCAAGAAGACGACGGGCGACCCTGTATTTGGGCACTTACATATTTTTCAAGATTCCAACTTTGAAATGTGTTTCAAATTGTGCTTGTTGGATAAGGTGTACATTCTCTGGCAGTCATGCCCTGATCTAAAAATTCTGAATTTGTGCCAGATGCTCAATTAGGGAAATTTGGTGGGGCGTGTGATTTAAAATTCAGAATTATGGTCGTTCCATATGTTTTGGAATGTATGTGAATTAATTTGAGTTTGTGTGTGCGTGAGTGTGTGTGCATGTGTTTGTGTGTGAGGAAGAGATTCTGTGTGTGCTTGCATGAGTGTGGGTGTGCATGTGCTTGTGTGTAAGGGAGAGATTCTGTGTAAGTGCATGCTTGCGTGCAAGCTCAACATGTGTTATAAAAAGCAGAATGTTTTTAGAGGTAAAGAAATGGACACTTCAAACTGGAGTTACTGCACACACTTGTAATGCGAATGGACTCATTATATAGTAAGAGCAGAACAGTGTATGAATACTGTGTGTAGAATAGTAGGAAGCATGGATAGTGTGTGTTCAGTAGTATGCATGGATACAGAATGTCTGTGTGTGAGAGAGAGTATGTGTTTGTGTGTGTGTGTGTGTGTGTGTAATGATTGTGTGTATAAAGGGATGGTTTTGCCAGGTGTCCCCAGTTTTCACAAAACTGTGTGGGTGTAATGACTGCAGACAACAGTAAGACTGGATGCAGTGTGTCTCCATGTGTAGAACAGGAGTGTGTGTGTGTGTGTAATTACTTTTTATGCCTTTCAGTGCTTTATGCATGTTATGTGTAATAAGTGTAAATATAGTTTCATGAGGCTCTTTTTCTGTGTGATAGAGTGAGCACCAGTTTGAGCAGCGTGTATCAGGCTTGTAATAGGTTCCAGGTTCATTTGTGAGTCATGTGTTTGCACTGTCTTCGTGGACGCTCAAACAAATACATACATGCACATCTGAAATACGTTTAAGCAGCTGGGTATCGCTTGAATACATTCAGGTTAGCAGTGCATGCATTTAGGTTAGGTGCAATAGCGGTGTTAAGGCCAAAATGTTTTGTGGTTAGGTCATACAATTCATCGTGCCTCTGAACACATTACTGAATAGTACATAACGTGTTATATGTCTATTTAAAACTGTGGCTAACCTGGCTTTGTGTGTAGAGGTTGTGAGTGTAGTATGGTGCTGGGGACGTGGTAAGATAGCCTACTATGCTTCAGCAGGAAGCATTTTTCCCCCCCTTTAATCTGGGGACACATATGAGGTGAATGCGCCATCTTGTGGTAAAACATAATAAAGCAGCAGTCACCCAGTCTAATAAAAAATAGTATTAGGTGTAGATGGATTGATTGTCAAAAACATGATGAGAAGAGGAACAACAGTGAAACAATTGGAAAAACACATAAATATTATAATTGCGAGCATCTGGTAAGGTTTGGAGGCTGTAAATTAGACCGACAATAAAGTTCAAAATACATTTCCACAATTGAGAAATGTCTATAATACAATCACACAGGTCTAATCAAAAATATATTACGATATACATTATATATAAGCCATTATAATTGGAATATATGAATCTAAGTGCAGGACTTTGAGCACATAATGTACTTAAGTGCTCTTAAGAATGAATAAAGCTTTGCTTGTGAAAAAAAAATCTGAATGATATTAATGTTAATACTCTCACAACCAGCAGCAATAGTTATCCAGAGACAGCACATCCAGTTTGTCAGACTAATAGTTCAGACTAAAAGTCTAACATCCTTTCAGCTAAGATATTCACGGTCACAAGGCAACCAGATATACTTTAAATTCATCCTATAAAAAGTTTATAGATTACAGCATATTATCTCCATAACCTTCCCCCAGCAACTGAAGCCTGTTAGAAAAGGTTATTATTTTTCATCATAAAGGTAAAAAAAGTGTAACTAGTATTGTAATATGAATACAAAATTTTTTACTCAGTCTATACTGCCACATCGAATGGTGTTTGCTTTTAAACGGTTTTACATTCATTGAAACACACTCAGTGAAATTAATTAGCATTTTCTTACCATGAGAAATACAGACATTAAGCTAATTTATGCAAATATCTGAAATAATTGCTATTAATCCAAAATTCAACTGATATATATGATGTACATATTCCAATAAGCAATGGGTGTATGCAGAAGAGGTACATATAATCTATGAAATTACTTGGAACATAATGTATGCAGTTCTACATGTGCGTTCATTTCAATCATACATGCATACAGTACATACACATAAAAGGATCGACTGTCATCCATCATGTTTTAAGAATGTAAATATTTACCCAATTTCTATGATTATTTACCCCTGTCTGTCTATCTTCTCTAGCTTTTCTGAGGGAAGGTTTCTGAAATGGCCTACAGCAGTGCTGGTCTGAGCCACTGTCTTGGGACTGAGAACCCCACAGGAATGCTCTCTGTGACATCACGACTTCCAGCTCCATCTCTGTGGTCACGAGCTCCACCCCCTTGCACGTCTCCCAGCAGGGCCCTCCTCTGATTGGTTAGGCCCCCAAGCCCAGACAGCCACTCAGCTGTGGCTCCTCACAGGGGGCTGTGTAGGCAGCTCTAACCCCTGCTGCTCTCTATGGTGTCCCAGCAGCTGGAAGGCCAGCCCACGACTCCTCTCACCCAGCTGCAATCACTCCCAACCGAGCAGATTCTCTGATGTAGTCCGTGGGTTTTGTGGGACCTGTGCTTGACCCCGGACCCCTGTCCCCCCGTCCCACAGACAGTCAGCGAACCCCTCCTCCCGGAATCTCCCTTCCTCCTTCTCTCCTTCTCTCCCTTCGCTCCTCTCTTTCTCATGTTTTTCGGCCGTTTCTGGAATGCCCCTGCCCTCCCGAGCCGACCCCTGCTCCCCCTGCCCACCCTCGGGGGGACAGACCACTGGCTCCGCTGTTCCTGCCCTGCTTCCTGTCCTGGGGGCCTCTCGGCAGCCCTCTTCCTCCCCCAGGACCTCCAGCCCCTCCGGAGCAGTGGGGAGCGACGCCCCTGCCCCGCCCCCAGAGGGCGCCTCTGTCCCAGCCCCTCCCCTCGCATCCCCGGGCATGTCCTCATCAGCTGGCCCCACCTCCCTCCGAGGGCCCGCCCCTTCACTGTGCACATGCCTCCGAATAGTCCTCCTGGTCTTGCCCCGTCGCGATTGGTTGCAGTGCAGGGTCCGTCTGCGATGCCATCGGCTGAGGGACTGCTGGGCCTCGACGCTGAGCTGGCGGGTGGCCAGGCGAGGTTGGAAGCTGCTGATGTAGAACAGGGAGGCGTACAGAGACGTCAGGTAGTACCCGCCTGGGAGGAGACAGGGGGAGGGGGGAAAGCAAATTCAATATTACTGTAATCGCCTTTTACAGTCACATCACGTTGCTCTCACAATCACATTGCTCCCATCCAGAGCAACTTATAAAGTGCAAACAGAAAGAGTTATGCAAGGATTGGTAACAATACAGTTATTTGTGTGACAATCGATAGCAAGCATCATAATGCAAACTTACAACATTATGTGAAGTGCCTCTGGAAGCATATTAGAGTACACTGTTGGGGTATGCAAAGTTAATAAGGTAATCCATCCCCATGTATTGTTGCCTCAGTGGAACTGTGATGGATAACCGGATCAGATTGTTATATATATTGCGGGTTTGTTATTATAGACTGGTTTAAATGCTGACTATGCACAGGCTTATGGGATGTGGAAATAATACAACCTAACCTCTACACTGTTGGTGTGCGTATTTATGTGTGTGTGTACGTGTGAGTGCCCGCGTATGTGTGTGTGTGCATGTGCGTATGTATGTGAGTGTGTGTGTGTGAGTGGGCGCCTATGTGTGTGTGTGTGTGTGTGTGTGCATGTGTGTGTGTGTGTGTATGAGTGTGTGAGCATGTGTGTGTGTGTGTGTGAGAGAGAGAGAGAGTAAATCCTACCTTCCCCCTGCAGTTGCGTTGGGTCCAGCAGCTCCATCATATAATCTGTGTCCAGCTGCAGAGAGGTGAGATCACTGCGCAGTAACACCCAGGTCAGGCACGGGAGGAAGTCATCTGCCCCAAACACTGCCCCTGAGAGACAGAGAGAGAGAGAGAGAGAGAGGGGGAGAGGACGGGGGGGGGAGAGAGGGAGAGGGGGGGGGGACAGAGGGAGAGAGAGAGGGGACAGAGAGAGATGGGGAGAGGGAGGTAGAGAGAGGGAGAGAAAGGGCGAGAGAGTGGGGCATGAGGAGAAGAGAAGAGAGAGACTATGCAAGGGGAATCGTTGAATTGAAAGGGGGAGCTGGAGCCTACACTGCACTGCTGATCAAAGGTCCAGGGGGGTGGCTGAGTGATCTCCTGTAACATATTCTCACTGCTGATTTTATCCTGATCGCTGCGATACCAATATTAAGCTGTGTCTCATGTAGTTAAATGGTGTCATTGCAGATATACACAGCTGAACAGCACACCTTATTCTCTGTGTTTTATGTAGCTCATTTCTACTAATTCTACCAATACCAGAATGTTTTGTGGACCCTTGTAATTCACCGCCAGTGGGCTAGGGGGCAGCATACATACTCATGCACCTCGTGCACCCCTCACCTGAGCTGGCGTTGGCGCTCATGCTGTGGTAGATGCTCTTGCAGACCTTCAGCAAGATCTGCACCTTCTTGCTCGGGGAGTAGGCCTCATGCATGGAGGCCCAGCGCTGCTGGATCCTCTCCAGGGTGACGGGGTCCGGCACGCCCGCCCCCGCCGTCCCGCCCAGGCCCTTCGGGTCCTGCGCCTCCAGGGCCTGCTGGTTGTCCCGGAGCTGCCGCAGGCTGCCGTCGCGGCTGCGGTACTCCCGGAGGCAGGTGTACAGGTGCGTGGACACCGGCTTGAGGGTCGCCTTGTGCAAGGAGCCCTCTACCATAGCATCTGCCAAGGAGGAGGAGGAGGAGGAGGGAGAGAGAGAGAGAGAGAGAGATTAACATTAAAATCAGTTGTCAGACCCTCAGCTAATTTCAACAAGAATAATAAGTGTTTATTATTATTAATATCCAGCTTGCCTCAATCTCACAGTAACAGGGAGACTGGAGGGTCATGCACACTGATCATATATCAGACAGAGAGAGCCAGATAAACTCATTGCACTGCAAATAGCATGGAACTGAAGAAAGAGAGAGAAAGAGAGAGCGTTCCAGTCTCTTTGGAACATTTAAACATCTATCTCACTGTCAGAGAGTAAAAGCAAGAGAACGTGAACAGGGTACGAATCAGCAAGTATACCCTCCAGAGACCCAGCAGAAAAAAACAGTTCCGTATTTACATTTTAAAAATATAATACGAGTATATTAGATGACAAGAACTTGTTGCAGTGAAAATATTTTTTTAAATGTGTAGTATTTATTTTATTTTAATTGAACGTCCCTTGTAGTGTAGGTTTCAGCATGGTAGAATATCAAATGTGGTCCATCATTTGGTTGAGTAGACAGGTAGAGGGCGTTAAGATCAGAGACCCATGTCCTCTAGAGAGGGCAAAAACGTATTGCAAGGCCTCTTTGTCACGTGCCAGTGGCGCATCTGGTCATCTGCAACCCCGCATTCTGCTTGCACCAGCCGGACAGGAAGTGCAGCCCTGAACAGGAAGTGCAGGGCTAAGCGAGGGGGGTCAGCAAGGGGGTCAGCGCGCGCTTCGGAGGGACGGCATGCGCTGGTCTACGGCCCGGTGTACTGACAGAAGGCGACGAAGCGATGGTGGGGTGCGTAATTCTGACCGGACATTCTGAGCGGTGAAAAAAGGAAATGGAGGGGGAGTGGAGACTCCCGGATATGAGCTCTGCTGACAGTCACGCAACCACGTAACGCTGCAATCATGAGACGCACTGGCTTCACGAAGGTGACAAACCGCTGACAGGACATGATACCGCTGTACCTTCCTGTTGTCAGGCCACTGCCTGGCAGCCCAAAATTTCCCCCCAAACAGACCAAATAAACTGACTACCATTCTGTTCCTTCTCTGCGATACACAGACATGCATTCCTGTGTAAAAAAATAGAGTATAACCACAGGACAGATATGGTACTGGACATGGCTTTGAGGCCCATATTCTCCTCAACTGGACAAATCAAAAAATATTAAAAAATTTTTTACATGATAAGAATGACAAAAACATCTTGCAGTGAAAATATTTTCATTAATTTTTGTAAGGGACATGTCTTTGGTCTTAATCTCAAGAATCATATATTCTATGAGTCTGAAACATACACTGCAAAGGGACATTCAATAAAAACAAAATAATATTTTCAGTACAATAAGTAGTTTCAGTACAACACATTTTTTCCATCCGTGACACATGTATTCCATCGTGTCTCAGGAGGACATCTATACTCATACCCAGAGCAGACAGCGAACAGCTCCTGGGCCCTGACAGAGCCAAACACTGCCTGCAGCACTCACCCAGCTCCCAGTCCGACACGTCTCCCAGGCCGTCTATGAGAACCTGTATCTCCAGGCAGTCGAACAGCGCCTCCTTCAGCCTGGTGAGGGTGCTGCGCACCTCCTGCAGCATCTCGGTGGCGGAGGGGTGGCTGTGGGCGTCGCCCCCCAGCGTGTGCCCCACGAAGGCCCGCACCGCCTCGGCGAAGGCCCCGCCCTTCCGCTCGCTCAGCTCCTGCACCCGCTTGTTCAGCCGTTTCTGTGGCGACACCAGCCCGCCGAAGGCTTGCCCCACGGCCGAGAGGCGGTTCTTCATCTTGTCGGCCAGGACCAGCGGGAGGCGGTGCGTGTGGTGCTGGGCGGGGCTGAGGGCGGGGCTGAGGGCGGGGCTGTGGGCGGTGTCCGGCTCCTCCTCCAGGCTGCTGATGGACAGGGAGTCCAGCTCCAGGCAAGGGGGGTGGAGCATTGAAGGGGGAGGAGGGGGTGAAAGCCACACCCCTTCCTCAATCCACGAAACGCGGTGCGGGGACTGAGGGGTGTCACTGAAGCGTCTGGGGTCCACAGGGAGGGCCCCTTCGCTCCGCCTCTTGAATGAGTCACAGACAGCAGGCTGACTGGCCCTCCGGAGCACCACACCCCCTGGGGCAGAGGGGGAGGCAGGGGGCGGGACACTGGGAGACACTGAGGAAAGAGAGAGGTACCAGTCGGCTTACAGAGACAGCACACTGAAGAGAGAAGTAACAGCACCATTTACCCAACTGTGCCTCAGCCAGGAGTACTAATCCTAAAAGCCAACCTGCCCTCAATGAAGCAACAATTATTTTCCTTCATCCCTAAGAAATAAACTGAATTCATTAAAATAAAGTCTTTCAATGTGAGTGTGATGTTAAAGGAGGCATATTGGATGGGCTTATGAGTTGTTCACATCCCTGAGGTGAATGGTGACAGATAAATGGGTCAGTGGTCTTTAGCACAAGGCTTCATGCTCCAGCTTGCCCAAGCTTTTTAGCCCAAACCCAGCTGGCCTGACCAGAAACACAATTTTGGATTTGGATTTTCAAACTGGCTTTTTTGAAATCCCTTTGTGTTAGGGAGGCAAAATCCTGGATACAATCCCAGAGAGCCAGGGACAATGTATAGGGGGGGAGGGGGGGGGGGCTGTTGGGTGGAGTCAGGGATAATTCCAAGGGCCCTCAAAAATGATGCTGAAATTGCTCAGGGATGGGGAGGCCTGGGGTGGTGGGACCCAATGTGAGATCTTTTCATAGGGTCCAAAATCTGGCAGCATCCCAGCAGACAGCCATAGTCAATCAAATTTTCTAGTCTATCTGAGCAGGTCATATTGGTTCAGTAGCAACAAAACTCAAAGGTCTTATGTAGCACCAATTAATTAATAAGTGGCATATAATACATCTGCTCATTGTCAATAGCATTGCATAATTATTATAAACAGCTTAAAACAACTAAATTTCATAGGATATATGTGACAGTATGTCACTAGTGCAGAATCATGCCAGTTGTGTGCTGTTGATGCTTATGCTTTTGCCAGTGGTTATGGCCCTTATTTACGAAATCGTGAAGGCTTTCGCAGACCCTATTTTAAAGGGGCATTAATCCTATACAGAACAATTTCACACACATTTTAATGACCATCATGTTAAACTAAGTAAGAAGAGAGTTGGCAGCTTTACTTGAACCATCTGGAGGCGTGTCATGGAGTTCCTGGTCCAATGAGAGGCCTCTCAGTCTACGTAGCCCCGCCCCTCCCCATGGTCTGGTTGTGCTCAGTCGCCTTTCTCGCTTGTGATTGGCTGTTTGGCTGGCACCCGAGGGGCTGGATTGGGAGCGCGGTGCCGGCCTCAGCCAGTCATCTCCGTGCTCGTGGAGGTAGAGCGGATTGATGATGCAGAGCGCGCCACTGGCTGAGGTCACCTGTCAGTCAGCGTCCCAAAACCGAGGATTAACACAATACAAAGATTCTTGCTTAGAAATGAACACCATACTGCAGACTGGATCAATGGGCCTCTGTACCTGGATGGAGCACATGGTGATTCCAGTAGACCTCATGGACATGTCATCAAGCTTTTGATCAGGGGAGGGGCACAGCCAGAACTCTGACAAACAGATGGAACAGGGAGAGTCAGACTGAGAGAGAGAGAGAGAAAGAGAGATGCATTGAATGTGAGAGATGGGTTGAAAGAGAGATGAATTGAAAGATAGTGATGTTTTGAAAGAGAGAGATGCATTGAAAGAAAGACAGATGAGATGAACCAGAGAGAGAGAGAGAGAGAGATAGACAGATGGGATGATCAAACAATAAGTGCACACTGCAGTAATGCAGGCGAAACCAGAACAAATAGCTGAGAGAAATATTTATATTGATCATTTTAAATACAATGAATTGAGTGTTCAACCTAGGGCGACATGCAGACTTTTCTAGGGTAGGTGAACTTTTGAGTAAACACTTTGGTTAGATTGAGGATTTTTTGTCTTGTTCACAAGACTCAAACAGGAACACAAAATGAAGACCAATGTTGCAGTCAGTCCAGATTACGTGTCTCTGTTCATTTCTATTAAATGAAGGTATGCATGTGCCACTGCATATTAAGTGTTCCTGTCTTTTACCCTTGCCCTTTGGAAAAGTTGCTGGGGTAAGGAAATACTTTATTCCCTCTTGTCAAATTTCATGGGGCGACGAAGAGGAAGATTCATACAGCCAGGGCCAGCCGCTGGCATAAACACTCATTTAGAGTCCCTAAAGTCATTTAGGGCCACTAAAGTCGTTTAGGGCCACAACCACCCCTGGACCACACAATTCAAGCTTTGTTTTTGAGCGCTTTGTGGCCCCAACAGCATTCTTGTTTATAGCCACCTAAACCTTAGGGCCAGCTCTGCACACCATGGAAGAGAAGACGGAGAACACATAGAGGTAGAGGGCAGAGAGCTTTTGATATTAAAGTGAGTGTGATTCACAGAGGTAGAGAGAGAGATGAAGAAGAAGAGAGAGACAGGAGGGGAAAATCCTGCTTTGCACTGAGAAAGCAAGAGAGAGAACAGAGATAAAGAAAGATCAAGAGAGTGAGAGACAGTGAGGGAGGGAGGGGGGAGAGAGAGAGAGAAAGGAAGCGGTAGAGAGAAATAGAAAGAGAGACAGAGAGAGAGAGAGAGAGAGAGAGAGGGAGGGGGAGGGGGAGAGAGAGAGAGAGAGAGAGAGAAACAGAGAGAAATGGGGAGAGAGAAAGAGAAAGAGAGAGAGGACAGGGTGAGAAAGAGACTCACTGGGTCCCAGAAGAGACATGTCCTGGCCTGGCTGCTCAGTGAGGCTGTACATACAGGGTGGAAGGAACAGGCAGAGTGGCAAAACATCCCTGGGGAGGTGGGGGCATAAACCAAAAATTATACATTAAAACCCACCCGAAATCGGCCCATAAACGTTACCCCTCATGGCAATATATTCACATTTGCACAGGTCAGAGTGCTTAAAGAAAACTAAGGATGAAGACACTGCTCTAAAAAGGCAGAATAGACTAATTCTCATTCACCTGCACAGACTGTAGAAGGCAACCAGTTGAACCAGGTCTGAGAAACCCAGGTGAGACTCTGGAAGGTGGAACACTAATAGAGAGGGAGAGAGGTATGAATAGAATTTACTGAGTATTCAAATACACCTGTGCTCATGTTCAAATGAAAAAAAATATAGACTAATGCCTTGGAAAAATTTACAAATGTCTTTCCTGCCAATAACATTCTTCGAATTTGAATCACTGTCCCTGTCTGTGTGTGTCTGTGTTTGCATAGGAATTTCAGAGGGGCTCTGATTGCTTGTGGGGAGTGTCTACCTGCACCGGTGCGCTGGATGGGGAAATCCCTCACTGGCTGATCGCTGCCGCCTACAGACAAACACAGTAGCTGCGGCTGGGAGGACGAGTCGCTCAGCACCAGGAAACTCTGTATGGAGGGGAGAGAGGCGCACGGGCTGGGAGGTTACTAATGGAAATGAGTCAGCGGTCTTTCCACCCAGGGCTCTGGAAAAGGTGACTGCAGAGAGGAATTACCGAAATGAGCAGCGAAGGAACAGCCGGGGGGGGGGGGGGGGGGGGGGGGGGGGTGCGTCATTACCAGAAACACAATACTGACACTGCACACACACCACAACTGTCCCACCGCAACTCTACTGACCCCGGAACACATGCATACGCGGCCACACGATCAGTGCTTCAACTACCAAGCCTTGTCAGCACTATAAATAATGATGAGATTAGCAACATGGCGCTAATACACCAGAAGTTAGAAGTCAATCACCATAAAAAGAAACAAAGAAGGGATTAGCGATAGCTTTTTGCAGTGAAGTCAACAGTGAATACTTAACATAATTCTCACCCCGTTCTTCTCTCTCGCTTTCACATGCACATGTAGACAGAAATGCATGTATACATGCATAAACACACAGTCATACGCTCACACACACTCAGACACTCACGAGCAAACTCACACCCACACACACACACGCACACTCACAAGCCTACACACATGCACACACGCAGACTTGCACATGCACACACACACACACACACACACACACACCACAGACTCACAGAGGTTACAGGAAGTCAGAGACATAAGTGAGAGCAACGCTCAGGACAAACCAGAATAGAACACAGTGTTGGTAACACTGAAAGAAACCCTTTTGAAAAGTTCACTGCAAGTCAAAGGAGAGAGGAAAGGCTGTTTGAAGGCTACTTTGTGGAGAGAAACAGAGCACCCATTTCATGTACTGTTTTGAATCTGATGAAAACATTTGTGGCTGTATTGATCATTGGAATGCAAGTGCAAGTGCTTGTCTGAAAACTCTTCTGCTTTGCAATGCAAACACAATGTGCTAATCTCAGTTCCCTTGACGTTTGATAGCAGAGACAGGTAGTCCATACTCTACTCTGTGTTGCTTAATATATTAGGCAGAGATCTTGCAGACAATTGGCCATTGCAAATTTGTTTGGGCAATCGGATAAATAAATAAAAAGGAGATCAATCACATGTGATTCCAATTCCTAATTTCTACTAATATATTGTAGAGGACTTTAAGGACTAAAGTTTTTGAAAGTTTCAGGAGGCTAAACCAGTGCTACAATACACACTACCATACATAGAAATAGATTATTAAGCTTGAGTCTTACAGTGTACATCTCAGAGTATTTAGCAAAAACCCTTATTGTCACTATAGTTCACTTTACTCTTCAACCAGACTACAGCAAACCAAGTGTTATGTTACTGTGGTGTAAATACCCGTCTAACAGCTATTTCATATTCTTAGAATCTGTAGTGAATTTCTCTATATTGCGTAATATTACTTACAGAATACACTTCACTCAGAGCTGAATACCACACCCCTGTTAAGTCCAGACTCTTGTAAACCTACCTATACTGCTCTTCGTAACGTTGTGCCGGCCAGCAAACAGCCACTCTTTGCTATTCAGTAGGTTGATGGTATGCCTATTTATTTTGTTCTGCTTCCTCTTTAGCAGTCTATCTTTTCCACTCCACCCTCCCTTCCTCTCTTTCTCAGTTCAATTCAATGTTTTAGTAGTCTGACATACAAAGAATAACATGCAGGTAGTATACTGTATCCATGCTATTTATTGAGATCTCTAACACAAAAACACACATACACACACATACACAAACACACACACACACACACACCATAGCACACAAGCATGCACACATATGCATTCTCTCCCTCTCTCTCCCGTTCTCAAACACACATGCATGCTTTGTTTATCTCTCCCCCTCTCACACTATACAGTATCTCGTGTTATATCAGACATCATGTTATATTTCTGCAATACTGCATGAACTAACACACTGTCATTGCCCGATGTCACACAGAACTGGGACTTCCACATTCAGCTGCCTGCATTTGTCACCAGCCAACGCCCTTCATATAGGTAAGCCTGGCACCCAATGTCCCTCACACAGGTAAGCCTGGCACCCAATGTCCCTCACACAGGTAAGCCTGGCACCCAATGTCCCTCACACAGGCACCCACTATTCTTGAAACAGGTTCACCTGGCACCCTGGAGCACCCTATTGTGTCTCTTTGAAATAGTGCCGGTCTGTAACCCACCCAAAAACCAGGAGACAGGGCCACTGTCCCGAGTAGCATCCTGCCATCTCTGCTGCCACACAGCATGCTGGGACATGCACGCTCTGAAACTCAGACGCTGCTTCTGAAACTCTCAGAGCATCCTTCAAACTAGCATCTCCTCACAGGCAGTTTCATGAATTATTTCCCTAATAGTGAGGGTGGGTATTTTCAGGCATTTAGCCATTTTTTATAACCATTGGCTGACTTATGAAGATCAACAGCCTTTTGTCTGATTTCCTTTGAGCGCTCTCAGCCCTGCCCCTTGCTGATAGATGACTAAGGGAGATTGGCACGCTTGTCACCTCGTTTTTACACCACAGACAAACAGGAAGGAACGGCTGACCAATCAAGAGTTCCTAAAGACTCGGATAAACTTTTTAAACATAAGATACAAAAGGCAATACACTTCTATTATATTTTGTTCATAAGAATTTCAATAATTGGGACTTTGTGGTTTGAGAAAAATATAAATTTCTTGAAAAAATTATTTTTCTTTAAAAAATTTTCTCACAATTAAAGGTTCGTTTTGTCATGTTTTGAGTGAAAGATCAAGTTGATAGACACCAATGGCGCATCTTTATCCAAGGGTGCAAACCTTTCTGGAAAAGCACAGTATAAAGGAAAACCATTCTAATCTCTGTCATACTTTTTTTAGTAATAAGTAATAGACAGAATATGCATTCACAGACAGAGAATTCTCACAACTTTTTCTAATAAATGTAGCCAGCAACAATGGGACATGTACACATCCTCACGCTGACCCTGGGGCAATATTGCTCTGTTAGTAAGGTGATGGTCAGACAGCTCACCCCAGGCAGTCGCCCCCAAAGAGCAGCGAAGGCCCCGTCTCGGCCCCAGGGGCTCCCAGGGGCCCAGGCCGACTGGCAGAGTCGCAGCCTGTCCAGCAAAGTGAGGGGCCCGCCTGGGGCGACGTCGCTTCCGTTCGCCAGCTCACCAGGAGGCCTAGTGCACCTGCTGACACAGACCTAGAATAATCAGGCAGGCTAAAAGGCATGTCAGGACAACAGCCTGCGTTAGCAGCATCTCCCATTTTATACTTCTAGTATCCTGTTTGATTCTGAATGAAGATTCCAAATCTTGTAGGATAACTTAACCACATGAAAATATTAACCCCCTTTAAGAGTATGTTTTTGGAATGTTTTTTCAAAGTCAAAATGTTCTATAACTAGTGTTCTAGAACTCTAGCACTTTCAGTTACCAGTAGTGATTATTACATCAGCATTAGAGTGTTCAC
The DNA here is from genome assembly GCF_013347855.1 of Anguilla anguilla. Taxonomy (NCBI): domain Eukaryota; kingdom Metazoa; phylum Chordata; class Actinopteri; order Anguilliformes; family Anguillidae; genus Anguilla; species Anguilla anguilla. The sequence continues at coordinate 30,306,974 of NC_049212.1, forward strand.
TTAAGAACAGTCTAATGGCATAATTATGATTGATACGTGCTTGTAGTTCAATGCCTGCATTTCAGTGCCTGCAATGCCAAAGCCAGGCCTCTGTTGCTTTTTATGTATCTCTGCTGAAACATTGATTGATAGATGGAGGTGAAGAGAAGACGAAAGCATCATAATAACCCCCGCCTTTCTCACACAAGTGCCCTACACCTTACACACCCTCCAACTCTACGCTACTCATCACATGAAACGGGGAATTACCAATGTGCTGTAGTCAGACAGCACAGGCATACGGGTGGACAGTACATCTCTCTTTGAGATCCATTGCGGATTATGAAGTAGTATTGCTGGCATGACAAGGCCATAATACGAACATTAACTGTAAATGCTGACATTTAGCAAAGTCCAGCAGAACAACACAGTTCTTACCTGTCAGAAGCATCTTCCTGGTCCTCCCACCCCCTCATCGCCCCCAGCTCGGTGGACAGGCGATGCTGGGCTTAGCACACACAGCCGGGCTGCTTAAAATGGCACCACCCTTCCATTGGAAATCTGCAGGCTGTAGCAGGAGGCAAGTGGGGCAACGTTGAGAAACATAATGAAAGTAACACTGAGCACATGGGTACAAGAGCTTGTGATGATGTCACCACTTCCTGCTTCATTCACCCCCACTGCCCCACCCCACTAACATTACCACCCAAGTAACCAAACTCCTTCCCTCTCTTATCTTTTCAGTCAGTACTGTCTCTCTCACTCTTTCTATACGTGTGTGTGTGTGTGTGTGTATTTTTGTCTCATATTCATTTCTTCATCTAAAATCCAAAGGCCTTACATAAATAGCAAAAATAACAAATTTCACCCTACTGAAATCTTGATCTTGAAATTGTAACCAAACCAGTATTATGTGCAACACTATTACGTGCTATAAAGCAGGAACCGATCCAGCATCAGTGTTCAAAGGTGCATTCTGTCCACACTATTTCAGCGGTTACGGGGCTGGAACTTTGGTTTTTGTTCCCTCTCTTTGTTACCGGACTGTAAATTGTAACCAGTCCTGGTTTTTTCCCCTTGAGAGAACTGTTGAAAAGTTGTAAAAGATAAAGAACGAGCATTCTATCACCTGCCCAGGTCTGCCGCAGACCCAATAATAGCAGCGTTTCTGCTGTGATGATGGTCAAGCTAACTTCTGATAGAATTGTTGTCGCCAAAATTTGATCTTTTTCCGCTTCAGATCAAATATTTCAATTGCCCACGTAAGGGTGGCAGTAGGAGGGTAATCTCAAAGTTTGGTGGAAACAGGAACAGGCACACATTCTGAGAACTATCCTGGTTCCCCATAGCTCTGGGTATGAATGATTAATGAACTGTTCTGGGCAATGGAAAGGGGGCACGAGAGACACACTGAGAAAATGAGGACATTTATGCCTACAGCTCGTGGTGAAGATACAGGGTGGAAAAACAGCAGGTGTGAAACCAACAGTTTTACGGGGACACCTGCATAAATGTTTAAAGAAGGGACAATCTGTCAATCAAACCATTTGTAGGCTTGCCTACACTCTTTTCACTCACGTGCAATGCTCCCTTAATAAGTAAAAAGTAGCTGATTGATAGTTCTGATCTGCCTTCTCCCAAAATAGGGTGCAATCTGCTAGGAGAGTTTGAATTGAGAAAATGAAGTAGATATTTGCCAGGTTCCCCTTAGATGCATTTACCAGCAACACGTTTTTTAACATCTGCATTTGCATGCTATATCCTCTGCATGAGTTCCCCTGCCAAGCCTATTTGAAGGTAATCGAAGAAGTCACATCTCAAGCTATGTATTTGATTTCACAAAACTTTGACAAAGATGGATAATAAACCCTACATGCAGCATTTCAATACAAACATACTGTAAGTATCTTATAAGCAGAGTTCAGGGAGTATTCATTATTAACCGAGTTTGAAACTTTCCTTCCCTTCTCCCATAAACACAAGGCTGGGCTGTACTGCTAGGCTCACTGCATGAACATCCACTTTATTTTGGAGTTTTATTTATAATTCTGATTATTTTTTTCCCCATAAATAACTTTTATATATATTCCAGATATTCCAGTTACCGTTATTAACAGTAAATTATTTTAAGTTAATTATTTTGTCATTTAAATCAGCTTTGTAATAATAATATAAGCGGTACACGCTTTGGCAAAACAAATGTCTCTTTGTAATGGCGAAAAGCAGACTGAGCTAAGAGGAGTAAAAGAAGCATGAAACAGGTACGCTCCCATACTCACGTTTGATGTTTCGGTTGCTACTCTCTTTCCAGATCTTCAGGTCTGTGTTTGTTGTATTTTGTGATCGTGTCTTTTTTTGCATCACACCCCTCCTCTCTCGCAATCCTCTGCTAAAACTCAACGACTTTCTCTCTTCCTCTCCCTCTTTCACAACATCTTCCCCATCTAATGTGTACATGCGCTGTGTTTAGCAGAATGCTGACATCAACCTCACTCCCTCTAAATTTGTGGTCGTTCGCTGTTCTGTTTCTCAGTCTCTACCATCATCTCTTCCACTTGAAACTGTATTTTTAATTTGTGTGCTCTCTGCTCCCCCTCCCCCCTCCCCAAACTTGATGAGTGTGGTTTACCTCACGTTTATCTTGCACAGAGAACTGAACAGAAGGCAAACCATATTTCATGCATTTAGACTCCAGAGACTCAAGTGCACATTCAATGGGTGACATTTCATAAATACACCCAAACAATGAGGTCTATCTGCACAGACTACACACACACAAACACACACACACACATACACACTACATATAAATCCTGTCAATGAAAGTGCACACTCTGCTCAGCTTAATGAAAGTGCACACTCTGCTCATCTCAATGAAAGTGCACCCTCCACAGCTTAATGAAAGTGCACACTCTCCTCAGCTCAATGAAAGTGCACACTCTGCCCAGCTCAATGAAAGTGCACCCTCCACAGCTCAATGAAAGTGCACACTCTCCTCAGCTTAATGAAAGTGCACACTCTGCTCAGCTCAATGAAAGTGCACCCTCCACAGCTCAATGAAAGTGCACCCTCCACAGCTCAATGAAAGTGCACACTCTGCTCATCTCAATGAAAGTGCACACTCTGCCCAGCTCAATGAAAGTGCACACTCTGCTCAGCTCAATGAAAGTGTGCACTCTGCTCAGCTCACTGTTCACATTGCCTTGCCCTTTACAGCACTTGATTTTATAGCAAACTGTTCCCTAAAAAAAGCACCAAAGCAACAGAGTGGCTTGTTGCTGGGACAAACAGTCATGGGTCAGAAGTCAAAATGGATCAAAGTCAATAAGTACTCCTCAGTACCTATGTCACTCAAGACACAGTGCCGGACGAGGTCATTTCACATTCCAATTTTGCACTTCTTGCCAGTCTGGGATGGGTGACCGTGCCCCTGGACAGTCCTGCTGGACAGTTTGTACCAATCAGAGGAGGGTCTCTTACTTCTCAAATCTGTTAGCAACAAAAAACCCAGGATGCATAGATGTGGAATGACTGGGCTCATGGAGAGTTCGGTTCCTAATTCCTCATCTTTGAGAAGCACTCACAAACACATCAGGGTCTACAGGTGCTCTTTCAGAATACGAGACAGACAAGTGCATGTGTGAAATAAGTACCAGAGAGGTAAATGCTGAACACAGCCAAGAGGAAAGGAAGTCCTCGGAGGGGTGTATGCATGCATTCAGGAGTGTGTGGGTGTGTGACAATTTTTCTGTGTAAATCGCTCTCAATGTGCTGCCAGTGAAGTAGGTGTGTGTGTATGTGTATTCGTGTGTAAGAGCAGAGGAAGTGAAGTCCCCAGGCTTTTGTTCCTTTTCAGATATGCTGTGTGGTGTTGGACTTGTTATGGCTGGTTATGGCTGGAACACACACACATACACATACACACATGCACACACACACACGCACAAACACAGATACACACACACAAATGCACGCACACATATGCACACATGTACACGCGCACACACAAACACACGCACACACAAATGCTCGTGCACACACACACAAACACACACACACACTTTCCTGGGTCTGTTCTGCTTTCATGAGAAGTTGAAAACCCATACTGGAATGATACGAGAAACTACTGGTAACCATGAACTGAACTGAAATGAACTGAATGTTGTCAGTTGGGGGTGTGCAGTACCCGAATGTGAATCTCTACTCAGGCAGAAACGCAGAAGTGGCCATAACATAAACTGGAAGCAAGCAGCGGGAAATGCCAGTTCTCCATATGTAAATGTACATTAAAATAGGCCATAAAACTGCCAATTTCTGTGGTTATACAACTTCCAGTAATGCTACACCCAATTTTGGGTTTCTGAACACATACAAGCACAACTCTGTTACCAATGACCAATTAAGTGAAAGGAAAGTAGCTTTTGGCTTCGGAGACATTAGGAGAAATTGCTGGTGTCAAACAGGTTGCGTTGATTTTGAAGCCTGTGTGTGTGCATCTCTCACAAAATGAAAGAAAAAAAAGCCCAACATCACTAATTTTTAGATATTGGAACTTGATTTATTTTTACCTGTTACTCGCCCTTGCCTGATAGCTTCACCCAGATTGTGCGTTGTCTCCACCTTGAGGCCACAAGGTGTACTGTCATGCAAATATCCCCTACAGTCAATTCAATTTTGCCTCCATTATTCAGATATAGAAACCACACCAGCCAATATTAACATATAAATAAAATCAGACAAAAGGTGTTGGTAATATCTAGTAAATATTTTTTGAAAGAGAAATTATATTAAACCATCCATTAAAAAAATCTTGAAATCAGTTCAGTATATATTAGTAGCCATTACTGATAAGAGAAATATAGCGGCACTAGGAAGAGAAGACACCACTCCATCAGTGTTTATATTTACATCACCTATAAGTTTGCTCCTCTGGTAAACCATTTTGAAAAAATTGCCTTGTTGGTATCCAATTCTCTATATCACTTCCTCTTCCAGTCAAGACTGACCCAATTCAATTAGCAAACTTGAGTGGCCTTAGTGTGCAAATCTCTTGTCTGTCTTTCTCCTCCGCTTACGCCCCTGTTTTCCTGGATGACACTGTGTATATTGCTTGTTGCTTGATGCAGTAGAGGAACAACAGTGGACAGGAAGGAAGAAGACAGGACGCAGGAAGTACAAACTACTGCCTCACAGGGAGACTGAAACATAATTCAAAGTGCAAAGTCTTATTTGCATCACTCAGCTGCCGGAGACAGGCTCAGGATTGGCTAAGTGTTGGTCATGATCTGCGCTGCCCGTTCATTGGTTACTCGGCCTTGTCACTCTTCCCTGTCTCCGCCCCAGCATTTCCCTGTGCTGCCCCAGGGCTCTGATTGGCTGGCTTGGCTTTGTCTTTCTTGTCTTTGCTGTCAATCATTTCGTGCTCCCGTTTCACCAACTCTTCCAGTTCCACCTGAGGAAGAGAGAGAAACAAAAGCCAGATTCAAACCAATTCTAACAGCTCCTCTGACACTGAATGATAATGTGTGTATGTCTGTCTGTCTGTCGGTCTGTCTGTAATTACCTTCCAGCCCAGCAGGTCAGCAAGGGCCAAGCAGCCTTCATCGCAGGTGCTCAGGTACGCCACGTCTCTGACAGACAGTAACCATAATCACCCTCATCATCCTCATCATCACCATTGCAATAATGTCTATTTCATGCACAGAACCACGGATCTACAGATCTGTGCCCAAACACCAGCGCGTGTGTGGTTGAGTGCAGTTCGTAGTGAGGTTAGGGTCTGTAGCTGTGCGGGTCTGCAGTTCAGTGGGGTCCATAGCTCTCTGGGCACGTAGCTCAGTGTGTCTGTAGCTGTGTGGGTCAGTATATCTGTGGGTCTGTATCTGTGTCAGTCTGTAGGGTCTGTAGAGGTTGTAGGACTCTCACCTGTAGGCTTTCTCTGAGTCAAAGTCCATGCCCCCTCCAAAACCCAACATCCCCATCAGGGCATCTGACTACCAGGGAGAATTATAGAGAAAGAGATAGAACAACAAACAATAAACAAAAACAAACAATAAAAAAAACTACGCACCCCCTTTTTATTTTTGTCATAAAAATTGGAATAGCCAATTGTGGCTCTGTGTTTCCACTATGGCACCCCCAAACACGCACGCACGCAGTCATACACATGCATGCACGCGCACACACACACACACACTGTTACTGACAATTACGGAGTGCGAAATGTTACATCTAAAACCTACAGAGGAGGGGAAGCGTGAGAGAGTGTGCAGGTGTGTGTGAGCCGGGGACACACAGAAAGAATGATTACCTGCCCAGTCTTCTCCATGTTAATGAGCAGTCTGGGAGTGCTTTTTGGGACTCTGTGAACAGACAGACCAGTTCAGAGAGAGACAGACCAACAGACAGGCATACGGACAGAAAGACAGACAGACAGACAGACAGACACAGGGACAGAGGGACTAACCGGCTGACCAGAGAAGCAAAGGGCTGAACCTGCAGGGATGTTCCCATGATGATGAGGAGGTCACAGCGAGGGAAGTCCTGCAGAGGAGGAAGAGGGAGGGGGAGAAAGAGGGAGAGAGAGAGAGAGGGACAGGAAGAGAGGGGAAGAGAAAGGGAGAGAGGGTAACACTGACACACTGATAATCATTAAGCAAAGACACACATTCCGAACGGCACACTTATCCTCTCTCACCATCTTCATCGAGGTAAAGAACCGGGCCGGGAGATTCTCACCGAAAAACACGATGTCTGACCAGAGAGAGAAAGGGGGGGCGGGGCGAGGGGAAGAAAAAAAGAGAGGGGGGAGGGATGGAAAGTCATCAGGGGGATGCGTTAAAAAATTATTTCATACATAAGATGGAGAGAGAAACAGCTTTAGAAACCCTGTGCCATCTGGCATGGAAAAGAGAGAATGTTCTGGAACGGAGGAAGAAATAATGGGGAATCTTGGGTGAGGGCTAAGAGACATGACACATGCCACAGGAACGCCACTATATGGAGCCATGATTCATGCAACCAGATAAATGAAAGGATTTAATTTAAATTCTGCACTGCACTGAGAAGAGAGAGATAAAGGAGATAGTATGGGAACAAACAACACTGAAGCTTGTAAAGAAGAGGGAAAGGCTGAAGGAGGAGTACAGGAGACAGGACAGACAGAGGAAGATGGACAGAGGGGGATGAGAGAGGCCGGACAGGCGCAAACTCACCAGGCTTGACCAGGGCACTGCATTTGTCACACTTGGGAATCTCGTCTGAGAAGATCTTTTCTGTGGACCATGAGTTACCAATGTGGTCAGGACTCCATTGCACACAGAGGATGACCAATGCACAGAAAGTAATGCCACAGGGCGTGCAACAGGAAGCAGTGCAACAGGAAGTGCAAGAGGACGTAATGAAGTAAGCGCTTGGATATCAGCCAGAGAGCCTGCTCCCCGTTTCAATATGTTCTGTGAACTTTGACTGTGGGCAAGGACAGCGGGGAACTGGAAGACTGAGCGCCACTGTCCCAGCTGGGACTTGAACCTGCAACCTCTCAGCAACCAGCCAAGTTCCTAACCATTCAACTACATACTACACTGCTATGCTGGGCAGGATCTCCTGGCCCGGGCCTCTGGTGCTCACAGTAGGAGCTTTAACCCGCTGTGTCTCACCTTTCATCCAGTCCAGGTTGTACTCCGTGCGGCACGAGAAGCTGACGCAGTGGGAGGTGTAGAACGTCCCGTGGGCCTCGATCAGATCGTCTCCTTCCAGCCCGGCCACGCGTTCCAGGGTGTCGATGTTCTGCTCCACCAATCAGAGAGCATAGGTTCACCCTGACCCGACATCTAAAACAATGTGGGTGCGACTAAAATTTGGTGAAACTCGACTGGCTAAATGGCTTTCGACTGACGGCCACCAACTGATTGGTCCGGCGGCGTTCTGACGGGCAGGTGGACTGACCTGTGAGTAGCAGCGTCGAAGCAGACCTTTCTCCTTCAGCAACCTGATGAAGTAGTGACACACTGTGGGCTGCAGACATACAGATTGGCATGCTGTTAAACAATTAAATGTCCAGTCAACCACTTCAAACCAAGGACTAATATAATAAAAACAGGTCTAAAAACATCAGAGACACTGCATAGCCAATCCCATACACACACACACACACACACACACGCACAAAACACACACACACAGAGGTTTCTCTACCTTGAACTGCCCTGGGTACAGCTCCCTGGCCAGGGCAAAGAAAGGCTCAGGATGTTTCTATGAGAAAGAGAGAGAGACAGAGGGAGGGAGGAAGACAGAGAGAGGAACAGAAGCACAGATGGAAAGTCATCAGGCAGATAAGCAGAACACAGGGAAAATAACATGGTCATATATTGAGTATGTCACATGACACCAGCAGACAGTGAGGCACCCAAGAGTGGGCGGAGCAGGGAGGCCAACCTTAAAGTAGTCGATCTGAAAGATGGCCTCTGGATAAGGCAGGTTATACTTCTGCAGATTGGCATACAGTCCGGTGCCAGGAGAGCGAAAATCAGGGATACCAGCCGCTGGGGAGGAGGGGGGGGTTGGGAGATTCATCTAATTAATTATTGATATAATTAATTTTAATACGAAACAATTTATTTCATTGTTTCAGGAGGTATAGCCAATTATCAGCACACTGTAAACTTAATTCCATGTTGTTTGTTTTTATGACAGGGCTTTCAAATTCCCATCATGAAAAAGACTATCAGAGGGACATCTGCTTATTATTAGAAGACTAGAGAGGAGGAGAAGGGGGAAGAGAAGTGGAGAGAGGGAGTATATTATCTTCTCTATCGCTCGCTGTACTATAAACATGTGAAAGATGACAGGACAGATGCTCACATGTGGATATCCCTGCTCCCACCATGCAGATGATGTTTTTACCTGAGGGAGGGAAGGAGGGAGGGAGAGAGAGATCACATATTATCATTCCTGTGATGGACAGGCACACTGGTGTGATGACACAGGTGTATTTTGGTGCAGTGTCTTGATGGCGTAGAGCCTGGCACTTTGTTGCAAAGAGGCTGAGGGTTTGTGGTAATGTAAAGCCTGATGCTGTGCATTCTGGGATGGTGTTGCAGCACAGTGTAACTGTACTCCTAGCATGTTCCAGGTTGGCTTGGTAAAACAGCAGCAGAGAGGCAGAATAGGGAACTTGCCCAGGGTGCCCTCAATACACTCCCTTCCACGTGTGCTGTTGCAGCCCAGGTTGTGATTCACTTGGATAACATGGCAAAAGGTAGAACTGCATATACATACTGAGTGCTCCTATGGTGATAACAGAGACAGTTCATGCACACATAACCAACCTCCAGGTTGTCAATTAATACTCCAACCTAACCCATCCCAGTAAGAGCCCAAACATCAAGTCATTATAATTAACAATGCCATCATTCCCACTTAAAGCGACAGTACCTCAAAAATACAATACAATATTGAAGTTGTGGGTGTTGTGACTCACAGGTGCCGCTCTGCATGTATCGAGCCACGCCATCCAAAGTGAGCTCATCCAGAACTTTCTCACTGGGCCCTAGGCCCAGAGTCCGAGAGAAGAGGTTGCGAAGAAAATCCACTGAAATGCACAGTAAAAAAATAAGGAAAAGTTATAACCTCTCCTTCTGACAGATGAATAAGTCACTCTGGGCCTGCCCGGTTCCTTTATCCACAGATCTCACTAGGGCTACAAGGCTGTGCTCAAAATCCAATCCAAAACTAAAGTTGTGTGTAGCAATCTGTCAGCCAAAAAAGCCGAAACCAGAGTGTGGCACGGCAAAAAAAGGAAAGACATCTACAGGTATTTCTACTCGGAAGAACTTTTCATTCGTTTTTATGGGGGGGGGGGGGGGGGGGGTGCGGGGGGATATTGAGAATGAAGCCAATTTGGCTGTCACTCACTCTCCGCTTCCCCCGACGCACCACCTTCGCCTTCGTCACTGCTGTCGTCAGATTCCTCCTCCTATTAATTGAAGAATCGACAGTTGTTTCGATTTAGGATTTGTTAATTGGTATCTATCACTAGTTCACAGAAACACAGACAATGCATTATCAACCGGGCTTAGTCTGGTCAACCACTCTGTTAAAAAAATGGTATCTCCCCTTACGAATAAGACACCACCAAACAAAACTAATCACTGGTCAGTCAATCGCCAGGTTATGTTGTTTCTAGCTGGCTAGTCTATATATCTCCGTTGCACACAGCATGCTAGGCCAGCTATACCTCGGGATCAGGGATGTTGGTCTCCTCTTCCTTTTTATCAGACGATTCTAAAGAATAAAATGCATAATAACAACAACAACAACAACAACAATAATAATAATAATAATAAATCTAGCGTTAATTGAGCGGTGCAATGTCAGATAACTAACTAACCAACGTCAGATATATCTAACGTTATTCGTAAGAAAATCTCGAAAGGAATGAAAATGTCTTTTAGTTGTGGCTGGAGTAACTCGATAAAGTGACAGCATTTAGTTAGTCTAGTTCTAGTGTTAAAACCAATACATGACAACGTCACAGAAAGACAGTATTCCACCAAGTATTTATATACAGCCAGCTGACATAGGCTACAAGCTAACTCAGTTCGCTACTTCACTGACGGGATATGCAGAAAACGTCAGCCATCAGTCAGCATACCCAGATAGCGAGCTAAAGAGAATTAACATTACTGTTACCTGGTACATCAGACATCTATTCGTCTCCTCTTAGCCACCACACTAACACGTTTTACGCTAAATATATATAGACACTTATTTTCATAGAGGAAGGACCGCAGTTCACTGTTGTATTCGTTGCAAACGGGTCAAAGAACTGGGTTTGTTTTCGTCCGCCACGAATTGCTTCCGTAAGACTAGGCTATCTGTCACAACAAAATTCATCCGGGTAGAATGAAGCGCCACCAAAGTAAACGCATCGAATCAGTACATGAAGAAATGAAACTGGCAGGAGTAAAGAACAACTCCCCCCAAAAAATCGGTATATTATTCACTCGTTCGCTACCAGGTATGTTCAAACGTTAAAAGTAGCCGAACTAAAACTACATACGAAGAGCTGGACGTGAATCGACTTGCTCCATGTACATGTTTTGTAATATAAATATTATTACATGTACATTACTGTAAATAGCTTGATGTGCATAGTCAAATACGGTACAAAAACAGCACTGCCATACACTAACATAGGTACTTTATTACTGTATAACATGAACATTTTAGTTCCACCCATCCATAGTTCTAATTCATTGAGTTACCTGTCTATTCAGACCAAACGCAGCATCTCCTTCTCTCTCTCTCTTTCTCTGGCAGTTGTTCCTTATGACACCACTGGGAGCAATCAACCCTCTCAGTCTCACTCCCAGAGGATTATGGGGTTTACATTAGTCTGTTAACAAGATTTTACACCTGTTTCAGAATCCAACCTTAAGCACTCAGGTCTCATTGCTCTGGACATCCTATTGTCAATAAGTTTTTGATACAGCAACCAAAGACTTTTCTAGCAGTATCACTTGTACACTTACAGTATGTTTATTAATTTAAATGGATAGTTCAGTTACTGCCGCATTTAAAAAATATATTATTTTAGTATACATTTAGTAAGTGAACTATAAATTTAACACCACACAGTTGTACTTTCAAACCATACCCCTCCAAAAAGGGTTAATTTCACAGGGTACCCAAAACATTAAATACAGCTTTTGTATGAATGATAGACATAATATTTAACAATAATTCATAATAGGCAGAATAATAATTTTTGTCTGAATTAACATTCCAACAAGTAAAATAAATCAGTTAATAAATAATTTTATTTCCATTTTTACAGTGCCATGTATTCAATAGCAATCAAAATCTCAAATATACTTTACATATTTATATACAATACTTTAACAGAAGCCTGTCCTTCTCACAGACATTGCATTAAAACACTTCATAATAATGTCTAAACTAATGACATTAAGTGGAAAATATCAAGCAGCCTGTTGAGACAAATTAGTTTTCCATTAGATTAAAATAAAAAAAGACAGTCCACACGAAGACATTGACAGACAGGAGAATGGTTTGGAACATAAATGCATTCTGGACTTTTAAGAAACTGATGAGAGTATTTGACCAAGGGCAGGCTACTCCTTTTCGACACTGAAGAGGAACTTTCAAATAGAAATGCAGAAACAAATTTGACCCTGTTTTATTCCTGTTTATCTGTCAACATTAGGCTCGTCTTCATATGACACTACTTTACCTATTTACCAAGCAGAGCTTCCAAAGCTCACATTTTAGAAAATATGTACAGACTGATATAGGAGTTACAGTTTACATCTACTGCGGCAGTGGCCTGACCATTGATTTAAGTCCAGAATGCACTTATGTTCCAAACCATTGTCCTGTCTGTCAATGTCTTTGTGAGGACTGGCTTCTTTTTACATGTGCACATCTGTGTGTTTTTTCAGGTCATCGTGTCAGGGTTTGCCTGTGGGGACCCTGTGTGTATGTGTGGTCCTCAGTGAGCTGGTTTATCTCAGTCTCAGTCTGTAGGCCTGTATCAGTGCCTGTCTCATCCAGGCCCTGGCTGTACTCCACTCCGCTGATGTGACAGTGAGGCAGCACTTCCTCCAGCAGGATTCGCACCAGCCCAGGGCTCTGCAGGCGGGGGAGGGAGGAGAGGCCCAGTCTCCGTAACTTTCTATTGGGCAGACACAGGGGGAGGAGTCAGAAGAAGGTGAAGCTTCAAACAGTGAGTAAATCAGCAACATCACACAAAAGCAGAGAGCGGCAGAATTCTGGGATACCTGAGGTGATGCAGGGAGGCCAGCCCTCCCACGGTGATCTGTGAACAGTGGGACAGGTCCAACTCCTCCAGGCTGTCCTGGAAGATGTGCAGGTGGGACAGGAACCAGTCGTCCACCTCGGGACAGCCACGCAGAGAGAGGGAACGCAGGCCCTGCTGACTCTCTGTGATGAGGGGCAGGAGCAGTGAAGAGAAGCTCAAGAAAAAGTTTAAACCTTAAATCATGGTAAAATGGGCAGTTAAATATGAACTGTATCTCATTTTTAACCTCATCTAGATCACACAACAGACACTTCCTGTCCTCCTCTGGGACACCATAAAACCGGACTGTTTCCAGAGCCAGGGGCAGGGCACCACCTCTAAATTGGGCACAAATACACCTTCTCCCTCTGGTCAGGTTAAGGGTGACATACTACTATGGATGCTAACTTTGTTTAATATGATATGTTCTTAATTTAGGTTTTTCAATGATTTCATCTGCCCTTTTCTTTTTATAGTTCTGAAACAATATTGTTTTAATTTGATTAACGCTGCAAGATAATTTGTCTGTGTACGTATACTGAGGATCAGACTCACCAGGTATTGTTGACAGCTGTTTGAAAAGCCTGACATGTTGAATGACCTATTCCAGAGTCAGACCATGTCACCCTTAACTTACATGGCTCCACCAGACAAACATATAGGCTTTGGAGGCAAAAGGGGCTTCTATCAGGTACTAGATAGGTGTACTTAATATACCTAATAAAGTAGCTACTGAGTGTGCGTGTGTGTGTGTTTGTGCACTCACACACACACAAGCCATTATTGTTATCATTATGAAGTCTAGGCACAACGCAGCAGTACCTAGGTTGTCCAACCCCGAATAATTAATCAGCGTTCCGCTCATGTCCACCTCCTCGATTGGGACATCCCGGAAATTCATAAAGTCCCAGCTGAACTTTCCTCTGTAGTTGGCCTGGAACCAATCTGACTGCCCAGCAAACCTGGCGACAAGACGGACAAAGAAGACATGAGACCCACAGACAGACTGCACCTGTAGATAAATACATGGAAGCAGATGGCATCCCATACTGACACCAAATATGAAGACACAAAGACAGTTCAGACATGATAGACACGTGCATACATACACATTCATACAGTAACACCATACCAGAGTCCATACCATTATCTGAGAGGTCTGCAAAAATATCGTCCTGTTTTCTGACAGACACCATCCATCCCGATGTCAGACACATGAGACTGCATACCTGAATCTGCCCTTCATGCACAGGATGTAGTAGGCCGCAGCGACGTTGTCCCCATAATGCATCTGTGTGTAGCCATAGTAACTGCAGTGAAAGGAGGGACAGGAGCTTGTTCAGTCACAGGGGCTTGTGGTTTTGACTATACGGGTAGGCCATGCAGTGCTCAAAACACGTACAGATACCATAAGTGTAGCACATACAGGCAGCCTAGCAGCATAGATATGCTAAGAGGCTGCTAGCAGAAAGATGCACATATTTCTGGATATTATAATCTAACTTGTAGTGCTAACTAACAACTTCTAAGAGGAACAATGGTCATTTTAAAATGATGACCCTTTTGACCTGTTTTAATTGACACACTTCTGACAACAGTCATGCCACATTCTGCTTGATCCCCCAGGTTATTGCTACTTACAGCTAACATGCTAGCTGCATAATTGAAGATACAGACAGTATATTCGGGGACTGTCACCGTACACGTTCTTGCGCCTCAGAGTCCATCGCTTTAGCCAAGAGCTCCAGGAAACCATCTGCTCCACATCATGGAACCGCTGATACAGGAAGAGAGCAAGCTTAGAGTTCAGCTTGGGAGGAGCCAGGGGTGCAGGAGCTGAGCTCAGGTTGCGGCTGGTAATAGTGACACATGACCTCACGCAGCCCCGTGACTTCATCTGAATCCAGAAAAACAGAATAACAAACCGAATATTAATTATTTCTGTTCCATACTCCAGCACATTTGAGTTAAGTTTAGAACCAACCATGAAAACCATTGAAGAATAAACCAAGAAAAACAGGGAGAACACACTAAAAACAAATATTCAGTCATTACTTCTGACCTAGTCCACTCCTTAGGATCATTCAATGCTGGCTCTCAATCTAGTGACAACAATGGTTGTTGTCCGCTGTGTGAGTAGTCCAATGACTCATTATAACTATAATGTCAACAGTAATAGCTTAAGTGCTATTATGAACTGTGATCATGGACCATGACTTAGCTACTTGCAGAGGCAAGGATCTAGCTTTGACTATGTGCCCTTGTTCCAGGTTCATGTCATGACAACTAACCTGATGGATTGTGTATCTATCTCAGCTGTCGACCACCATATTGGCCCAGGGGGTCTACTTATAGCCTACTCAAACTCGATTCACAAGAATTTCCAATTCCCCCTGATACCCAGCTGATATTTTTAACTAGAGGCATAGGGTCTACAAAACACTCTTAATCTGGATAACAGCATTTAACTGGACTGTTTTAAATATTGCTTTACGTTTTTCAAGGTGTTATGGTAGTGTGGCTAACGTTTCAAAACGCTGCCAGAGACTAACCATCTACGAACGGGTTTGGCATCAGCGATGACTCTAAGCCTTATTCACAAATCAAAGTTGATATCATTCAGGCTGTACATCATTTAGTAGTGGACTGAAATTATGAATGGTGGTATTGTCACAATTCTTGTCACAATAATACAACAGTTTTCTTCACACAACATTGAAGCAGTATCAACAGCTCCCTACGTCTTGTCTGTAATGCCGAAACGTTAGGTACGCGGCATTGCAGACAACTTCCCAACAAAGCACAACGCGCAACGTCCCAACATCCTGATTGTGATTTACCGATAAGTAAATATGGTAAATAGTTAACGTTTTCTAAATGAGATTATCGTTAATATGACACCACGATTTAAACGGTGATAAACCACATACCAGATATAAACCGCTGGCTGGAAAAAAACTCATACGGTTTCACCTCGATTGCAATATATAACGTTACGTTTATTCGTTTCCTTTTCTCCGGCGTACACTAAATTGAACAATATTCCACTCTGTCAGTAACCGAAGGATAAACTTACCAGCATGAGCAGCGCCATGTTACAAGAAACCAACTTCTACAGGACATAATTGTGGACAAACCTAGCGAGTAATTTCTTCGCGATTTCTTCTTCTTCTTTGTCTTCTTTGTGATTTTATATGGTGTGAAAAGCTATATACTGCCATCTGTCGGCTGTGATTGTTAAATCGCACAGAGACAGTAGAAACATAGTAACAGGAAATATTTCCCCTATATTTTATACAAAATTAATTGCCTCTATATCTTCTACTTGTTAGACATGAACATTGTAAACACAGCAGAGATGCATGTAAGTTTTACTTTGACGTGTATTGAGAGTCGTAGCTTAATCCTGGATACTACTAGACCCATAATCAACTGATTTTATGAATTGCTTTGAAGATCATGCATTAATCTATATTTTATAAACTACCAAAATCCACAAATCCGCTCACAATGCAGCCCTTCTAATTTATGTTCGAACATATTAGAACCATTGCAGTCTCACCTCTAGAGGGCACTAAATGACTATCAGTTCCAGGGCTTTGACACCCCGTTAATAGCCCCGGAGTAGGTCAGTGTTTCCAAGCCAGGGCCCCGCGCGGGGGCATGCTGCACTTGTTGGATTTTGTTCCACATTGAGGTTTTAATTAATTAGGTTTGATGTAGCTATTAATTGAATCCTGACCTGGGTGGAATTGACTTCACTGTGTTTTGTATGTCCACTGTGAATTTCCACTGTGCAATACATTTGGTGGAACATTGGTGGGCTTCATTAAATAAATTTCAGACTCCTGTAGACTAACTTCATGATTCACATTATGTGGCATGAAATCCCAGACTCACAGTTCATTGTATTTGTCTGTTAAATTTCTGCTTGCACAATTATTGTCTCCTGTAAACTAGTAAATAATGCCAGTTTTGCTGTGCCTTTTAAGATGAAACTTTGGCAATCAAATAAAACACTCATGGTCAATTTCAGATGAAACAACAATCCAGATTTGTTTTTATGTAGTATTTTATTGTGAAGACTTTTTTTTCCACTAATTGTTTTATCCTGTTGTCTATATTTCCCTGCCAGGCATTGTTTTTTCATGTACTCCTGCACTACACTTCTGACTATTTTCCTACTATTTGTTTCAGTTTATTAATAGAGTTGGTCAATGATTGATGATTCAATAATAATAATAATAATAATAATAATAAAATTTGCACGACTATTCAAAGTCATCTTTATTCTAAAATGAAAATATAAGCAGAGTACTTCCTGGGTCAGGCTTAGAATTTTTTGGTGTAACGTTTAATGACTTAAGGCTCTGACTGACATCACTGAAAGTTCTATGATAAAAAGTCATAAAATAAAAACCAGATTTTTGCCAATCATAGGGACCCCAAATTAATTCTTTGCCCCCTTATTTTTAGTAGTAGTACTACAACATAGAACATCATCATCATGTTGGAGGAAAATGAGTATATTGTTTGTATAGGAAACCATACATGTTAGGTAACCTCCTGATTCCCTCAAAAATAAATGGATTTTCAGTAATACAGTGATATGAATGTATGGCAGAATTTGTCTTGTGCATAAATCCTTCCTTATATTGGACTAATATCTGAAAGAAAATTAAGGCTGTTTAAAGGCATTTTTCTGTCTCCTTTCTCTCCGTAGAGACAGAACACTGAAAATATGTTCACTTTCTCCTCAGGAAGCTGGAACCTGAGTTCCATACACAACTCCTCCTCAGGTACGGTAGGATTTAGCATGAATTCGAGAACACTGAGATATTTGGGCCTGCAGTGCCTGCATTATAAAAAATTTTTTTATGATTTGTTTATTCAACCATTAGTGTAACAGGTTTGTAACATAAGAGATAAAACAATCTGTTTTACACAAGAGACCTGTGCCATGTGGCAGAATTTAATGTTTTTGTGGTGACAGACAATGGGTGAGTTTTATATGCATGTGGATGGGTGATTTTGAGGAGGAAAATACAGACGAAAGGTGTGTAGACTAAGGAATAAGTCACACCCGTGGATGTACGTGGTTATGTGAGGTTCTGTGTGTGTGGATGTATTAGCCAAAGAACCCCTCATGGGGAGACGGTGGCTATTCTGAATTGTCTATACTGTGTATTTTTGTCTGCTCAAGAATAGTTTCCCCCCCTCTTCCAGTTGCACCCGTACTGACCCTCTAATCTCCTGACTGGATGACTGTCCACTTCAATTACTGTGGCAACTGCAGCCTCATCTCACTCACTGCCACACACACGCACACACACAGAGTCTCATACATACTGGCATCCACATGCACACATGCGTGTACACGTACTCACACACGTACACACACACACACACAGAGTCTCATACATACTGGCATTCACATGCACACATGCATACACGTGCTCACACACGTACACACACTGGCATAAACGAACATAGACTGGCACCATCATTGAACCTATACCTATGAATCAATAATATTACTTTTTTAAACTATATTCTGTGACACAGAGCTATTACTGTCAGACATTATCAATAAACCCCATGGTATTTGTATGTATTTATGAAATGACCTTGAACTTTCACAAAAGTAGAACAGAATAACAAGACTTGCAAGATATTTCAATGCTCTTACTGTGCAGTTTATGAAAGGATATAACTCATTAAGGCAAGATAATAACAAAGACAGGGAACATGTGTTTTATTGAAAGTGTTTATAATGTAAAAATGAGATTTACACCCAAACAGCAAATGCTTTTCATAATTTTATTGAACGTATAAACCAGCATAAGTACAGATAATATATCAGCCTTGCTGAAAGGAGACAACATGCTTCAAGATCAAAGTATGTCACCATCTTTAGACATCTGTAACGTAGCAGGAACCCATTAAGGGAAGGATTCAAAATGGAAACAAAGCAGCGGAATGGAATAGCAGGGGTGATAGCAGGTACCTTCACCTTCGCTTAGAATAAAGCAGAGGGGAGAGTGTGTTTCACTTTGCTTCTTAACAATGTTCAATCAAAAAATGTTTCAATCAATGTCCTTTTTTCTTACATGGTGTCCTATGCCATATGGGTTGCCATATAGAATGCAATTTCTGAACATAACACAATAAAACTAAAACATAAAAATTCAATCAATGTCCTGCTTTTTTGTTTTGTACACATTGCTAGTTTCTGGCGTCGTCTGTTCTTGGATAACTTGTAGTGTAGTTTCTCTCTAAGATCTTGAATGGTCTTTGGATTGTTATTAACAACAGCAGATTTAAGAGCACAATGTCTGCTATATTAGTCAATGGCTGTTATTCTATTTGAGGCCTATGTATGATATACGACCGTATTTGATAAAAATTATTGTAAACGCCCTACGCACAGTTTCTGTAAAAGAAAGATATATCTGAGATGTGATGAGACTGTGGGGAGTTAGCTGTGCTTCAGTACCTTTTTAACTCTGTAATCTGGACACTGTAATCTGGCTGCACTTCTTCACACTGGGCCAAAATGCACGTCATCAAATTTATCTTTAACTTGATCAAAAAAGGACCACAATGGAAATAAGCTATTAGCTTTATTGTATCTATCCTTGGTAGTTTTTTTTTTAAATGTGTAAGAGAAGTTGGCTTCAGGTGCATGTTTTTCTCTTTTTAAAAATTATTGAATAAAATCAATCAATCAATCAATCAATCAATCAACGATGCTGTTATGAATAGAAGGTACTGCAGACATGCTTTAATGTAATATTTCTTGCAATCCTTATGGAGGGCTAAGCCCTGATGACAAAAGGACAGGTCATAATGGTGCATCGTGTGCCTCTGTTAATATGCTTTCGCTTCCTAAATCCTACTGTATTCCATCCTGGTAGACTTGAGTGGCGACCTCGTGCCAGCCATGTGACAACATGCCTGATGAACGATCGTCTGAAGCGAGTTAATTCATGCACTCAACGCCGGGCGGTCAAAGGCAGCGGGTGTGTTAATCGGCACCCAGTCAGCTTGGCTTCACTAATTAATTAAAAGGCAGGTGAGTAATGAGCAATGTGCTGCCCAAAGGCCCTTACCTGGGCATACTTACCTGGGCATACTTACCTGGGTTCATTCCACTGCGGCTGACTGCGGCAGGTTCAGGGAGGCCTCTTCCGGCAAACTGGGAAAGAGGGCATCAGAACTCAGAGACAGCCATTAAAAGCCATTAAGCATTGGCCAGCCCACCATTACAGCCTCCAGCACAGCTCCACCTCTGCTGCTGACAAAAAAAAAACAAAAACAAAAAAAAGTGGAAAGAAACATTAATTTTACAAAAGTGAACAGTTATAAGATAATATAAGTGAAAGAATTCCAAAGGCGCACGATTCCATTCTCGCTCACATACTTGCGCACGCAGTCAAAATTTACAACAGCGAGTTTCTTAGAAAAGGAAATACTAAAGAGGAGTGTTTTAAGCATGCACCTTAAAGCTTCCAAAAAGAGGCTGCACAGTCTTAATATTTGAATGGGAATGTGAGCATGACTGTGACTGTGTCTGGAACATCAGTGGGTTTGGAGTGTGTAGGAATCCTGACCTCAAGTCCAAGTCCCTGTCCAGTGGTACAAGGTTCCTCCACAATCCAGCTACACCTTGAATATCAGTTCCTAAACTCAACCTCTGGCCTGATTCCAGTCCTTCACACTCCACAGGGGCACCATTAATTCACTTTGTGGAGGCTGTTACCAGGGGACCTGTCTATGGGACAGACATTTAACACATTAGCCATTACTGCTGAGTGTTTAAGGTTTTACTGTTCTCTCTCTGAGGAGCAACAATACTGTCTCACCCAGGACTCAAACCCTATTACAGGACTTGGTCCCAGAAAGCAACTGAAATTAAATATGACTTGATAATTGCAATAGGTAGAATAATGATAGCAACTAAGAACTATTTAAAGTATTTGGATGTTACAGCAGTTATTAATGCTGTATTTGCATTTGCGCATGTTATAAGTAAAGATGCATTTCTGTCCATGCTTGGATGGCAATCTGAAAATAGAAATAATAATAATTCTTTGAGGGGGTCGGAAATCAGTTAAAAGGAGATGGTATGGTAGGTGGAAAAATAAAATAAAATGCAATATACATATAATATTACATACACTAAAATACAAATATACACCATAAACAGAAACCTGATTTAGTCCTATTTTTGCGTTCACGCGATTGCTTTTGAATATTAACACATAGTAATTCTTTGGGCACATCAAACTGCGTCTGACCCCTTGTGTCTGCCTGTATCCTCTCACCTCAGTTTTGAGTTCCCTACAGGTCAGTTCCCCACCCCCCCCCACCCCCCCCACCCCCCCTCTGCTCAGTCTGCAGCTCAGCAGGCTGACCCCTGCGCCCGTGACACCCAGTGCCCGGGACGGTCCCGTTGAGCAACGGGGGCCAGTGTGCGGTTGCGGCAGTGGTGCGGCAGGTCACCGGGTGGAGGGGGGGATTAGGCGTGTGTGAGTTATTGGGGGTGACAGCAGTCTCTGTATTACAGGCCTTGCGGCAGATTTCTCAGGCCCGTTTTAGACGCACTAATCTGGATTTGTCACAGCAGTGTGTCAGCAACGAGGTCCCCGGACCTCCTTCAGCCCCCACCGCCGAACCCACAGCACCCCCCCCACCCCCCCCCCCCCCCCACCCCCCCCCCCCCTTAACCCTTGCCCACCAACTCATTGCCTCCATCTCTCTCTTTCTCTCCCACATGTAACAAGTACAACTAGTAACATGAATGGTATTAGCAATAATAATTACTTTGTGATTGATGTCCAAAGTTGTGAGTGTGTCCGGCTGCTGGTTCTCCCCACACCTCTCCCTCAGGTGGAGCCATTCCGCTCTCAGGTGCGGTGGCCCCCCCAGCCTCAGCATGCCCCCTAACTCCTTCTGTCCATCTTTTCCTCTCAAATAATTCCTTTCCATCAGTCCATCTCACGTCTGTGTCCACACCGTCTATCACTCAGACTCTCCATCTACCAGAAAAATAGTCACACTCTTCTTTAGCCTTAATGTGACTTGAATTTGTGTGCATTTTGTGGGCATGCGTACATGCTCTCATTTATTTCACTTTCATCAAGTACATTTGATCCCTATAAAACTCATAAACTGTAAGAGTTAAATTACAGCTGAACAATTTCCTGAGTCTGTTTATGAAGTGTTATCATTTTAGAGGAAGTACAGTACTTTTTTAGTACTCCTCTAAAATGATAACACATCATAAACAGACTCAGGAAAATGTTCAGCGATAATTTAACTCTTACAGTTTATGAGTTTTATAGGGATCAAATGTACTTCATTTTAGAGGAAGTACTTAAAGTGCAGTGCTCAGAACCAAACAGCAGCCTCATTCTGAAGACATGAGATAAAAAAGACTTCACAATGCTCTCATCTTACAAACAGCCCAAATGCCCTGCTGTTGCTCACAGACCTGGGTCAAACAACTATTTGAAAAACCTTTACATGCCAGTAAAATTCCTTTAAACTACTGAACTATTTTTTTAAAGAAACTGCGATTTTCACAATTATCTGGAACAAATTCTTCCTTCATGTGATTGTATGTTTTGTTAGTAACATAATTCATTAAAAATTCCCATGTGTTTCCCAATTTAACTGCAATCGAATGAGTTTACAGTGAGAAGATTTAAATTTATTTCTAACACACATTAGATTCAGATGTGAGAAGCTCCTGTATCAGACTCTAAGTCTAGGCCAGTTTTTAGTGTGTGTATGAGGGCCTGTGTTTAGTGTGTGTATGAGGGCCTGTGTTTAGTGTGTGTATGAGGGCCTGTGTTTAGTGTGTGTATGAGGGCCTGTGTTCAGTGTTTGTATGAGGGCCTGTGTTTAGTGTGTGTATGAAAGCCTGTGCTTAGTGTGTGTATGAAAGCCTGTGTTTAGTGTGTGTATGAGGGCCTGTGTTTAGTGTGTGTATGAGGGCCTGTGTTTAGTGTGTGTATGAGGACCTGTGTTTAGTGTGTGTATGAGGACCTGTGTTTAGTGTGTGTATGAGGGCCTGTGTTTAGTGTGTGTATGAAAGCCTGTGTTTAGTGTGTGTATGAGGGCCTGTGTTTAGTGTGTGTATGAAAGCCTGTGTTTAGTGTGTGTATGAGGGCCTGTGTTTAGTGTTTGTATGAGGGCCTGTGTTCAGTGTTTGTATGAGAGCCTGTGTTTAGTGTGTGTATGAAAGCCTGTGTTTAGTGTGTGTATGAGGGCCTGTGTTTAGTGTGTGTATGAAAGCCTGTGTTTAGTGTGTGTATGAGGGCCTGTGTTCAGTGTTTGTATGAGAGCCTGTGTTTAGTGTGTGTATCAGGGCCTGTGTTTAGTGTGTGTATCAGGGCCTGTGTTTAGTGTGTGTATCTGGGCCTGTGTTTATGCCTGTTTGGAACCTTTCAGGGGGTGTAGGTATGTATGGCTGAGACCATTTTACCCCCAGACTTGTTTCTGCTTCTTGAAGTCCTGGATGTTATGTGGCAAGACTGTATCCTTTGATAGTGCAGTCTTTGCGTGTGTGTGTGCGTGTGTGTGATTTTGTCTGGCAGTGTGTTTCCCTGTGTGTGGTGTGAGACTGTTAGTACAGCCCCTCTATTGTAACGGAACAGATTGTGCAAGATCCTGAACCACCACTCTGTGCTAATTAGTGGCATTCCAATGGATTAGACTGCCAATTAATAATGAGAGACCCATTGTGATTGTGTGTGCATGTGCGTCACAAAAAACGAGGTTTGTGTGTGTGTGTTTTTTGTGTATGTGTGTGTATTTGAGAAGAAAACACAGTTCCAAGATACAAGCCTGAAATCGAAACAGTTATACTACGTGACACAGAGTGCAGGCAACGATTTGTCACTGTGTTGTGCTGTAGCGTCAGTATGTGGCTGTGTTCGTTTGCGTGCTGCATTGCATGTTGAAATGGCTGCCATTGTGTGTGTCGACACTTGGCAGGGCATTACAGTAGGCCGTGTGACTGTGAGGCGCAATGTTTGGGTGACGTTGGAATTCCACGTGGTTAGGAATTACAGAGGAGAAAAATTGCCACAGTATGTACCCCTACAACACAAACTGAGCGTGTGATTGATGGTGTCCACGTATTTCGCTAGTTTTGAGCTGCCAACATTTACTTTTCCTTCATTTACATTTTCATGGGCATCCACTGAACTTCCCCTTAATTCCCTTCATGTCTAATTAGCATAGCTCCTACAGTTGTGCTGAGAAAATATTTTGGCTAAATCTACATTCTTGCTGTCAACAATAGCTTCTTTTGTGTGTCGGTGTGTGAAAGAAAGATGCAATGTGTGTGTGTGTGAGATAGAGGGGGACAGATGCAGAGTGTGTCTCTGTGTCAGCGTGTGCGTCAGTGTGGCACGTGTCAGCGTGTGGCTGGGGATTACTGAAGCTCAGGCCTGTCGCTCCACTTCCTTGATTACTCCTGATTATTACTGCATCCGCACTGCTGTCTGCTGCCATATGGACAGCCAGGCCACCACCCTGTACGCCCATCCCCCACCCCCACCACCCTGTACCCCCACCCCCACCACCCTGTACCCCCACCACCACCCCCACCCCCACCACCCTGTACACCCACCCCCCACCCCCACCCCCGACAGCCCACCACCCTGTACCCCCACCCCCCACCCCCAGCACACCAGTACATAAACACACACACACACATACATGCACACATGCAAAAATACACACACATGCATGCATGCATGCACACACACACACACACATACACACACGCACACACACACACACACGCACACACACTCTCACACACGCACCCACATGCACACACACACACGCATGCACGCACGCACACACACACACACCCACACCTGCACACACACACCAGCTGGACCCTCTCTGGCTCAGGCCATAACATCTGAAGCAGGAATACAGGCCAGTGCGGCCGCTCGCGCGTGCGCTTGTCCCGTCTCTCTGGGTGTGAGCATGTCTGTGTGGGACCCGGGACACCTGTGCCCCGAGGCTCCCTGTGACAGCATGTTCACTGATCGGCTAACGCGAGGCTCCCTGTGACAGCGTGTTCATTGGTCGGCTTACGCAGCGCATAATGCTCTAATTGGGAGATGGCGGCGTGTGGAAATTGCTTAATGGACTGTTTAATGATCACCCTGCAGGGCCCATGTTTGCCAAAATCTCTGTGAATGCTATACTCAAAATGTCCTAGAAAATGTATGGCTACAATTTTATTTTAATTAAAAGAAATACACAGGGGTTTAAGGGCCAAGGATCATAGTACTGATAAATTATAAAATAATATAGGTCAGCATATTTTGCAAGGACGGTACAATGAGAGTGAGCCCCAGAATTGTTTTAATGACCGTTTTTTTAGTGTTTTGCATTTAAATCTTTGTGAGCGATGTCCGTTTTTAGGTCACGCTGTATGTCTGGCCCTGTATTCATAAAGCATATCTGCTCTACGATCAGTTATCCCCTGTACTTATACCCTGTTCAGCTGAACACCGTGCCACCCCCTAATTTCCACTGAAAGTGTAAGTTGGTTATGGGCTCTAATTAATTCTCATTCTTCCTCTTGTTAGCCTTCTTAATGCCTTGCCCAGAAAATGAGGAAAAACCTCAGGAAAAAGTGTTGGGATTAAACCAATACAAGCAGGCAATTATGGATCAACAATATGTATATTGTCCCTCAGCAAGTTCAAAATCTAACACACTGCAACTTCCATTCTACCACCCAAACAACTATGTGGCATATGCCCAGTAACATTTCACACCATTTATTATATGAAATTAAAATATTCACCTAAAGTGTCTTTACGCCAGGGTATTTTTGAAGCTCTCT
Source organism: Anguilla anguilla (assembly GCF_013347855.1). Taxonomy (NCBI): domain Eukaryota; kingdom Metazoa; phylum Chordata; class Actinopteri; order Anguilliformes; family Anguillidae; genus Anguilla; species Anguilla anguilla. The sequence goes on from NC_049212.1 coordinate 30,332,659, forward strand.
CTTTTTTTGGTGGCTAAAGTCTGTTTTTTTTTTTTGTTGTTGTATTTTTTACTTTAGATGCTATACAGATTAGTAGTTGTGAGTGACCACCATATGTACTGCTAATTGGGCTATTGAAATCAACGAATAGTAGCTTAAACAATTAACTGCCAAATGTTTTTTTTCAGCCAAGGTTTCATATTGATTAATGGAATTAGTGTGCTTTACTCCATATCGATCTCCATATTGCTATTGATTTCGGTCTACCGCCAGTGCACCTTGCAAGTATAGCCTCAGGTCTGCGCCTATGTACGCAGGTTCAGTCACAGTATATAGTGGGCGGAATTTATGGGGCAATCAGTAATGCTACATTCATTACCGACTGCCCCACATACCTGGAAGTATACCTGGAGCGTGACGCCGTGGGCTGGGTACTGCTACCTGTTGGTGAGATTCTAACAGGCTGAGGAGGCGTCGTGCGGTGACCCTTTGCCTGGAGGTGGGAACAGGTGGAGACCGGAGCAATCCCCGCGCTGAGACGGCTCCGTGCGTCTGGCCGGCACGCGCGGGAGCTTAACGCTCTCAGCACTGACGCGTTCAGGAAGACGTCCTGCTGCTGCGTCTGTGCTCGGGGGGGGGGGATTAGCGAGCTGTCTGCCACCGGAGGGGCTGCAACCTGACCGCCGCCGCCGCCGCTGCTGCCGATCGCTTAACACAGCGGACAAAGGCTTAGCGCAGCAGAAGACGGCTTAGCATGGCGGACGCTGCCTGAACACTGGAGACCACGGCTGAACGCAGCGAATAAAGTCTGGACTCTGAAAGCGCTGCTTGAGAACTGAAGATGGTGGCTTGACACAGATATGAAAAATGGTCAAACAGGACAGGCAATGATTGAACACAGTGTAAAATGGCTGAAGGCAACAGTTAAACTGGCTAAATACCTCAGACGTACTGGAAAGACAATATAGCGCCCACCCTCCTGAGCGCAGGGGGCATATAGAATAAGAACGATTGGGAAAGATAAAATGGGTGGAAGTGAGTGGAAATGATAGAGAAAACATGGACACAGGCCTACAGGGGCAATGAACCCTATTGGACTGTTAATGAATTCTTCTGGCTTCTCCCCAGAAAGATTTGCATCTCGAGGGACAGGGAGAAAATATTAGAGCCACACCCCCCAGGGGAATGCAGTGCACTGCACATCTCCCTACTTGGACATATCATCTGCCTCCCCAATTAAAATGACCAAAAACCGATTTTATCGGACACTCTTTTCTAACATTGCTAGTCATACTGCAGAATACATTGGCAGCATGTGGTATGAATAATTTGAAAACATGGAACTCCACTCGGTGGATGGATGCAGATTATGTAGATGAAGACTGTTTGGATTCTTTAAGTGTATATATTGCGAAGGCCTAAAAATATTTGAATACATATGAGGTTTTTAGTTCAAATAAAATGCCAGGATCTACCCATTTTCCCTCCAAAAGATTCATCCTGTTTTAAAGAATTAAACTGAGAGCAATATTTCTGTAGGCACTGCATAAATAGATGGGCACACAGTCAGGTATTAGGCTTATGAAACTGACAGAACGGCTTAGAATGAAAATCCCCTTTTTGGAAAATTAACTCTGACACCCCAGTTTAATTGAAGTACCCCCCCTGACATAAATATAGCAGTGATAGCAGGTGATGTCCATTCCAGAAAGGGGTGATAGTTCTGGATTTACGACTTCTAAAGTTAAGCTTTTAATGAAAGTTCACACACACACACACACACACACACACGATAGGTACCAAAAAAACAAATGCATGGATGAAATCACTGGCACATGAAAACATAAACACACAGATACACTGATGCACAAATATGCAATCTTCTAAAATACAAATAACTTGCATCCTGTATATACCAAACTAAACTTATTCGGCGCATTACAACTCCATTTCTGAAGGCCCAACACATCCTCTGTGCCCCTCCCTTCTCTTTCTCTGTCTTTCTCTCTCATTAAACCCCCCCCTCTCTCCCCTCTCTCTCTCTCTCTTCCATTTCTTGTTCCCGCACTCCTTCCTCATTCCCCTTTTGAGCGGCAAACTTTAGAAAGTTTCTCCAGCCCACCTGTCATATCCATTGCCTGTCCACCAGTCACACAGAGGGTCTCTCATTCTGGCAGTCCACGTCTGTCCGTCCGGCCGAGTCCCTCTGTCTGTCCTCCTGCGTATCAGCCTGAGTTCCAGCTCTGCGAGCGAGGCCCAGTGCCTTGACCATGTGACCTCGCCGGCCTCTCGTCTCCTCTCCTCCATCTTGTCCCCCCACGTTCTGTCCCGTGTGTCCGTCTGAGCGCCCGGGCTCTGTGCTGTCCTCCCTCCATGCGACTGACCCGCTCCCTCCATCCTCCTCTCCTCTGCCCCACTGATGGGAAAGCTCTCTTTCCTCTCTTTATCCCGAGGTAAGATACTTACTTTTCAGATAAAGCATATTATGATAAATCGGCTGAACTCTCTCTCTGTGCGTGTGCGAGTGTATCAGTGTTACTGTGTATGTGTGTGTGTGTGTGTGTGCGCGTGTGTACATTCCATGTTAGTTTGATAATAGTGTTTTCTAGCCTATGTGCCTAGTGCTGAACATGTTTCAGTTGATGAACAAATGATCCCAGTACATACACACACACACACACACACACACTCACACACAAAGGAAAGAGAGAGAGAACACAGAGAGAACACAACACAGAGAGAGAGAACACAGGACACAGCAATAAAACACAGAACAGAGAGAAAGAACAAGAGACAAACAGCGTATAACCACAGTGAATAAGCATACAATCGCTCACCCACACATACGACCATATAATGGATTCAGTTTACATTAAATAATGGTAGTAAGAGAATGATGACTGCAGTGAAGTAATCATTCTCTTCAAACATGGAGCTCATAAATGCGAACTACAAAGCCATAGCATTTCTTTAAATGTATATTTCCCCACCCTCACCCACTCGCCTGTTCAACTTCACAAAGAAGAAACCCTTTTAATTCTATGAAATTCATTCATATTGGAAGGAAAAACAGGTGGCCATTTTAGAATAACAGTGTGTCGGGGAGGCCTTCTTGTAAAGCAGGGGAAAGGACAGCTTCACCCTCAACCCGTATACAATTCCCCCAAACAACCAGGGGGTTTGGTTCCCAGTGGTCACCGCCCACTGCCCCCACCTCATATGAATCAAGCGTTAAAAAATACATCATAATGACATATTTTAAAAATACACCCATACACAAATGAAAAGTAAATGTGACTGTCTCGTTCATGCCTCGAGCTGCACTGCTCAGGGCTTCATAAGGCCTGGGTCTTTGTATTCTGCCCCAGTGGAACAGGCCTTGGCTGGAAGTCACACAAACCAGAAAGCCGGACCAAGGATTTATATACAATGGACAGAGGTAGAATATTACGCTCACACAACGTTCTTGTGACATTGCGCTAATATTTCTGGGTCACTGCAGTGGCCCATTGGGACTGAGAGTGCTACATATTTTTCTCTATCAGACTCATATGGACCCTTACTAAAGTTTAAACTTTACCTCCAAGGATTTCATTGATAACATCAAAATCAATGACTGCCCAAGAACAGGTATTGCTTTGAGAACTACCAGGAGAAAATACAATGTTTTTCACTAACATATTGATGGAAGCGGTACCTTATGTCACAGTCATCAGGCAAAGGCATATTAGACAGAAGTGGTCAAGTGTATAATGTAAAGACATGTATCTTAAGAAAGAGACACCAAACCAATATAAAGGGACAACTTGTGTTTAGCGTTCAGTGTGTGTATCAGATTTTATGTGTGTGTGTGCGTGTGTGTGTTTTAGAGAGTGTGTGTATATGTGTTGTGTGTATGGGTTCACGTCTGTTTGTGAGTGTGAGTGTGTGTGTGTGTGTGTGTATGTGTGTGTGTGTAGGTGAGTGTGCTTGCGTGTGAGTTTGTGTGTGCATAGATTAGATACAGTAAGCCGCTTATGTGGTAGCTGTGTCCTTGATTTGGAACTGTCTCTGGGTCCTAGTGCCCTTATTACACACTGCCCACCATACATGTCCTCCCAAAACAAACATTTTTAACGGTCCTGTCCCATGAACAGCAAATCCTGTGTCATGTACATCCCTGCCTGTAACAGAAAACCCAACCATTCACATGTATTATTTCATGACAAATATAGCCAGCAGCGTATCCATCTGTGTGCGTTAACAGGCGATGAAGCAGGTAACTGTGCGGAAGTAACTGACCAGTGAAGAGCAGGCACTCTGTTAAACACACTAGTCGGCACCTGCTGTGACATCCCGCTACATATTATGATCGGTATGATGATGCTGATGAAGACTATTCTTCTTCTTCTTCTTCTTATTATTATTATTATTATTATTATTATTATTATTATTATTATGTAAAACACATATTATTCGCCTACAAAATACTTTATAGGGATATGTAAATTACTATACTACATAACTGCAGACAAAATACGTTCGTTGAATGAAGAACTGAATGATGGTCAATATTCCTTATTGTCCATTTATTAGATTTCAAGTTTTTCATAAGAAGAGATCATGTGTACTTCAAATGACTTTCCTCGTCCATTATAAGAATTACATCAGGCCATGCAATAGCCCTGTTGGTGACAACGCCTTATTGTCGTGGATGTTGTAATTTCTGTATTTATGCAGCTACTAATCGAATTCCCCCGTGGGCTATTAATACATTAAATTTAATTCTGTTCTATTCGGTTGCGTTAGAAAATAGCTGCGCAGTACGGTCCTTTGTCCTCAACAGTTACTACCTGAAGCAGATGATAAAGGTTAATGAACAGCGAGCCTCCCCTAACAGTGACTAACATCAAAAGACTGCCTATGCTTTTTAAATAGTACAACGCTAACACTGACAAATAAAGATTGTGTAGATACTTCGTTTGTTTAATTTCTGTGTGAAATATCACCGCAAAAAGAACTATTTATTTAGATTCACCAGATTAATTCATGAAATTATTGTAAGACGCATGCAGGCCTATAAATTGTAAAGATTTCCAAACGAAGCTGATTTACAAAACTCACAATATCTTAAATTTGAAAACAACATAGTCAGGTGCCAGGATTATTAGTTTCTAAAACATATGGATGGTGGCTTTTTGCCAAGTTTTGGAATTTTTTTGTAACACTGATAGATTTCAGGACACGCCCTTAATGCATCCACGCCGGACATTTTCACAGGATGGGATAAAGACTAGGGCAAATGCATACGTAGGAGCTATCAAATAATTAGCCTACATGAACAAACAATCCAGGCCGTGGAAAACAAATCTTTTTCATGTTTTAGTGTATAGCCAATTATGTGCAACTTTCTATTTTTAAGGAAAATCAATTCATATTCACGGAAAAGATATTTTATGCTTCAGTCGGCCATTCATCATTACGAAATCCACAGCGCGATTTGTGTCAAATGCTAGATAAACACAAATAGTCAAAGAGGACTGGGCCTACTACCATAAGTAATTGGTAACAGAACTTGCGCAAACAAAACATATATCACTAAGTGCGAGAAAATGACAAAATCTAGAAAGCCTATGTCTTACAAGAAATGAAGTACTCAAACATCCCCTTCGATTGATCTATTATAATCAGTGTAATACAAAATAATGCACCCGTCGGTTAACAATATAAGATACGTTGTGTTTGGGTAGCAGGGATTTATTTTCCGTTCCACGCGTTAAAAGCAAATTGGCTAATACTTATAGGCTGAATATAGCCGATAAAATGCAATTGCTGTAATTCATATAGCATATTTGTAAGCTTACACAGGTAAAGAAACCACAATAAATCTTAAATTTGATTAATGTGATATTAAATTTAATTAATGTTAAATTAATTTGAATGTTGTTTTGTTGTTTCCATACATTTGGACTCCATTCACGTGAGGAACGCGTGGCATCGGAGAAAGAGGGATAAAAAACATACAGAGAGGACCAGTACAGATGGCCAGACAAACAGGTGTGTGTGTGTATGCGTGTGTGCGCGTGTGCGTGCGTGTACGCGCTTGTGTTGTGCGCGCGCTATAGAATTCTTCAGAATGTGGGAATGTCAACTTTTCAGGTCTCTATTTCCATTTGATTGCGCTCATTAGTCATGATTTCATTTTGCACGTCATTTTAGGTTTCTTTAAAATATTATTAAATATTATTAACAAAAGAAGAAACAAAGAAAAGAAAGATAAGTTCGCGTACAAAGAACATTCACAGTGTGCGTAAATAAAAGTGTAAAGACCGAACCGTACCTTTAAGATGAGCAGGTGCTGCAGTCGCATGCAACAGGTATATTCCGCAGATAACACATAGGCTACCGCACAGTGGCAGACGCCACAGGTAAAGATATTTATTTGAGATTTAAATTGTTCAAATACACGCCAGTATAGTCTCTCTCTCTTTATATCTCCGCTTTGGCTTTACAGATTCAGATAAACCCCTTATACAGTTTGGGCTGTACATGGGTCTGTGTGGATTTTAAACTATAAGAAATCCGATTCAATTAACAAGCGCAGAGAATCGGCTTTAGATACTGTGAAATTGCCCGGTCGCAGCAAAGCAGCAAGCTATATCGCAATGGTCAACAACTAGAGTTTTATTTATTGATTTCCAAGTTGCAATATATTACAAATTAATACCAATATTATTAGAAACTAAACACAGATACAACGGTACAAAATGTTACCATTATAACAATAACTAAGACATAACTTAATACGCAGTATTAATCAGCGTGTTCCACAGTGTGTTTTTTTATTTTAATTTTTTAATTTAATTTAAACAGGAAGAAAAGTACTTTATGGCATTACTGGTAGTTGCAAAATGACAGTAAAATAATTATTACAATCCTAATAACATAAGAAATTAATGACTGATGACTAAGTAACAACTATAACTGTAACGCAATTAATATAATCATATCTATGAGAACTGTGATTTTGGTGTTCAAAACCACACCATAAGACTTAGCCATCTTAAAAGTGTAAATAATAATAAATAAATAAATAATGTCTGATATTAAAGACTAATATTGTGTTGTTTCGCAGTCAAATTCACTGAAAGAATATACGAAATGTACAGGTTTTCTTGCAAATTGGCAGACATAGGCTCAAATGTCAATACTTAAATGACGCACACATCTTTAACTGACGGCACATTTGACCTGTTTGCATATATGTACGGTACATATTGCCGTGAACATGACATTAAACAAACAGTGCTATAATCCTGGCAAAACGACCATGATTTGGGCAAGACGACAATAAAAAACAGGATATCTCACTGCCCATGCATTTAGACAATAAATCAGTTTGCTTGCAAACAGCACAAGTATAATGTAGCCTATTTAACTACACCTACTGCGAACCTACCACTGGAATGCACAGTGTATTTCTTTCATATAATAATGAAGAAGATGATGAAGATATAATAATAATAATAATAATAATAATAATAATAATAATAATAATAATAATATGCACACAATGATGGAAAGAGGAAAGGGGAGTGTGTTAGGGATCAGCAGGGGATTTAGTTCAGAACAACGCGGTCTTTGTGTCTTTATAATCCCACTGCGACTCGCACAACCACCCCCCACCATACCCCCCACCCCCCGCCCCCCGCCCAAAACCTCGCCACCCAATTATTTCTGTATTTTGCAAGCCGGATGAAATTCATGAAATTTGTTTTTTTACAGACCAGTGAAGAAAACCCTTACGTGGACATGAACTTGCTTTCGCTTACCAACGCCATTTTGGTCCCAACCTGGCATCAAGATGAAAATTGGCATTCGGATGAGCAACTGTTGCCTCTTGGTTTTGTTTAATTCGTGAGATTACGTTAGTAATTAAGAGTTATTACTAAATAGGAAATCCGTTATTTACATCGAATAGTTTAGGATTTGGCAACATGTACTCATAAACACGTTCTCACAAGAAATGAATTAAATTGTGAGTTCAAGGGGAGAAGTAAAATTGTTTGCACTGATTTTGCCCAATAAAAGGAGAACATATTTCCAATAGTACAATCAAAATATTATTTCCACATTTGAACGAGTCAAAAAATATTGCCCTATTCAGCTTTAGGGCTGTACGTGCTGTGTCGGACTGCTTCCAAAAAAAAAAAAAAAAAAAAAGAATCACGTGGAGATTCCTTCGAGTTCGACCAGTAACAGACCCGGTGATTCTGAACGGAAATAAATATGAAGGTGTTATAAACTCTTTGGCGTCTAATCTAATTGTGCATTCAGTTGTTTTATTCAGTGAAGCACGTACCTGAGACACAGTTGGTGTGGTATGTGTGCGCAGGATTCGAAAATGACCACATTGCCTTTAAGGTCTGGGTCTGCAAATAGCCTGTACAATGAAAGAATTGTTCATATAAAGCGTAATGAATTGTAATTAATTGTGTTAGTGGGATAAAACAAACACTGAAGAATAAGAAGAACCTCTGACATATCCACAGACAGAAACATAAAATCGCAAATGCAAAAAAGGCCAGAAGACAGTTTGCTGTTATTCTCAGCACACGGGAAAGTAGCCGTCTTAAAGAAAGTCAATGTATTTTAAAAAGTATATAAAGTGAAAAAGAAACAACTAGGTCATACTAATCGCAGTCGCTCCAAGAGATTGCATTAGCAAAGTTGAAATAAATTCAGCATACAGTATATGCATGCGCGCGCATTTCACAGTAGGCTATATGCAGCCTAAACTTTTACCTCTCTGCTAAGGACAGGTAACTAATTGGACATTTGATTGGAAAGTGATTTACCGTTCATTTTAAATAAGTGATATTCATTTTTAACATGTACAGGTTAATTAGTCCCAGTACCCGTGCAAGAAAGACACGCGCACATTTAACGGCGCAATACAGCGCAGTATCGGGGAAAAAGAAAAGGAGGGGGAGGAGAAGAGAAACGCACAAGGGCCAACCCTTCGCGATGAAAAAAAGGGAGAGAGGGAGGGGTCAGCGTGTCCACTCAGTAAGAACTTGCCTCTAATTAGCCAACCCCTTTCTTGATGCTCGCAGTTAAGTGGTCTCACCCCAACTCAGCAACACTCGCAGAAGGAGACCCGTCTTAACAGCGCCGAGAGACACGGACAGTAGAGTGCTGCCAAGGGACCGACAGATTCGCAGAAGGAAGAGAAGAGGCATTTCCCTCTTCAGCGCTATTGCGGGCATTAATCTAAAACGCACGTATCTGCTTGAATAAATATCCCGAACCAAAGCGTCAGCAATAGCCTAGTTCATGCGATTCTGCGTGCGAAGGGAGAACGAGTAAACAGATCAAAACCAAAAAACAGTATACACCTCCTCTTGGAAAGTTCTACAGGTGTCTACACGGGCGACACAAGCAGCAGCTGTGCATTACACCTTTGCTCTTGGCCGAGGACCCGAAGTCCAACTTCGCCTTCTGCGACCCGCTCGCCCAAATCAGGCTAATCGTGACACAGCGGAGAGGGGGACAAAAACAACAAAATTAGACAGAGAGAGACAGAGAGACAGAAAGGGACAGGCAACCCGTGAGACTCCATTCGGTGAAGGAAAACCCGGCCCCTGGCGTAACAGTGTATGAGAGAGAGAGAGGGAGAGAGAGAGAGCGTTTAATAGAGCCGGCACAGGCATGATGTCTTACATTAAGCAGCCTCATTACGCCGTGAACGGGTTAACTCTGTCCGGCACGGGCATGGACCTGCTACACTCCGCAGTAGGATACCCGAGTAAGTATCGCATTTATTATTATATTCTGTATTACTAATATTTATAACCGTGTTAATTTACGATACAATATTGTCATTCTGGTTGGTAACATACTGTTTGTGCGTACTTGTGCCTGTTGCTTTGAGTGTAAGTCTTTATTAATAGCTGTCATGATAACCAAACTGCTACAAAATGGAAATCCTTGTTTTTAGTATGTCTATGTGGTCATTTGACCGTTGGTCGAGTGTTATTCTCTTTCAGTCTGGGATTGTGTGGTAGTGGCCCCCAGAAACTGGTCAAGATCAGACTTTTACGCGCCATGAGGGAGATACAGGCGTGGAAATGTTTTCAACATTTAACCACAATAAACGACAATTAAATAATACAACAATACGATTTCAGCCCCGTCAGGTATTCACAGAGGCCGTGATTCTATATATGGGCAGTGAGATACTTTTGATTTCAAAGAAAAGAGGCTTGACTGAACTGAACAGTGGACGCAACAGCTTTCTCCACATTTGCGCTGCCGATGCACCTGAATTCCAAACGATAATACTGATTGCGTGTTTGTGAGTGCGTGTAGTCTGTGTACTTGTGTGTGCGTGCGAGTATCTGCATTGCATGTTTCAAAGAGCAAAACACGACGTCCACAAAAACTCATAATCTCAACTGTCTGGGGAGGGGATTTGAAGCGAAGCAATGTCATGTGATGAGATTTTTAAAATAGTTTTCAAGAAATGTTTATTTTAACAATTACACTATCTGCAAAACTAAAGATAACCAATGCGAACTTTATAAAAGAGTTATCGGACAGCGCAGGTGTTTCAAGAAGTCTTTTTCTCAAGGTGAAATGCAGACCCATCAATACAAGCAGTCCATGGAGGAAACACTGGGAGTAGCCCACCTCGTTAATTACCAAGACTGCATCTGTACACCTGTTCACTGCCACATCTTAGGCTATGATATACTAAATATATAAGGAAATGCCAAAATGATGTCACTCAAAACCGTTAACCAAAAACATTTAATTAAAAGAAAATCCTGTCACAGACGCCTCAGTTTTTCTTCTCGCAACGATATTTCGATGAATAACGGAACAATCCTAAAACTCCGCTATAATTTCGGAAGCAAAGCGAGAGGAAATTTAGCTTGAACATGTGAAGGAATACGCAGGTATACGGTAATCGACTATATGAAAACTACTTCGCTTACATCCAAGTTTCCATGGGCTCTTTTAGGAAAAAATAATTTGACAACAAAGGGATTATTTATTCATTCGTATTTTGCACGGCATTGTGGCTCCAATTTTACATAGTCATTGTAAAATTCCCGAAATTGTGAACTATTTAGTTCTATACTGCTAAATTTTACGAAATATCCCACTAATCCACGGGACCTGCAGTTAAAATAATTTAAGGAACATTTAAAGACGCTATATTCTCCCTTATTATACTGTATATCATATTATTAAAGGGAAGATAAAACATATTAAAAGTATTTCAATATGTCGGCCTAATTCTGAAAAAATCTGAACAGCATGGTGCAAACAAACACACATTCACTTATTGTTGTAAGGGCGGAACGAAAATGATCACTGAATGCTAATGCAAGCAATTTCGTTGCAAACAAGAAATATTTTTATAAATCGAACAAATACGATTTGGTAGTGAAAAAATGTTTTTGGATTAACAACACACAGCTAATTGTTTATTTCTCAGAAAATTAGGTATTTATAAAAATAGGTTTACGTTTTAGAGCCACAGTATTGCAACGAATACATCTTCGATTAAAAAATTCTAATAGGCTATATATCGTTCGCTGTGGTGGTTGTGTGACAGCCCACGTGTGTCCGTCTTTTTGTTCATCCTGTCATTAAAAGGATGAATAGCAAAGTCCATGGATGGAGTTCCCAAATCTTGGTCAAATCATAGCCCATTACACGCGCGAAAGATTGATACGCCCTGAACTTGCTAAAAGCAACTGGAGGAGGTGTGCGCTTTGAGTATCGCTGTAGCTGTCATATGACATCAACGTCCAGTAAATTAAAATATAATTTAAGCAAAATAAAATGAAAGGCCTATTTTGTATAAAAAATATTAATAATAATACCCACCCCCCCCCCCCCCCCACACACACACACTTTTTGGCGTACAGAAAAAAGGCAATGTCCACCGAATTATTCCTGTTGTATATGAAGCATAAATCTACCGCTTACATTTTTCATTCAAAATTTCTACACGTTGAATTGAACATTAAACCTCAATTAAACTGCAAACAAGCCGCGTAGGGAGTTAACAGTAACAACAGTCAAAGGTAATGTTACTTTGCCCCATAAATTATAACTTGAGTATGTTTTAAGTAAAGATAAAAGCATACTTCGTGAAGAAACATTGAACTAGCAACACGAATCTCAACAAATTGAATTTAGTTTTTATTTCATATTCGCTTACGCTCCATTAGGCGGAGTCTCCTTCGCTTTTTGCTTTCTTTCTATTCTTCCTATTTCGACATTTACGCGTTTATTAACCCGACTGTATGTTCTCTCTCGTCTCACTGTGTTAAGTCTATTCCACTATGGGTATGACAGGCCTTCTGTAACACCGATGCCTATAGAACTGTCCACAGTTTCCTGGCTGGCCCATTAAAAATCAGGAAAATATAATGACATGACTGTTTATCAGCACTACTCTTGCTCCTTAATGTCCATATCACATTAACTATTTTGAGTGCATCAACAATATAAACCACTTTTAATTGCCATTGCAAACACTACAGCTTCAGCTGCCAATATGTTCTTTAATGGGAAATAAAAACACTGAAAACAGCAGTTCTGATAGGAACCGGTGGCTGGCAGGAGTAAGAAGCTGCTAAAATGGAGGCTGTGCTTCTCCGTGCGTTGCAGACACCCCGCGGAAACAGCGCCGGGAGCGGACCACCTTCACTCGCGCCCAGCTGGACATCCTGGAGGCGCTGTTCGCCAAGACGCGCTACCCTGACATCTTCATGAGGGAGGAGGTGGCCCTCAAAATCAACCTGCCCGAATCCCGCGTGCAGGTGAGTTTGGGGTGTCAGGATGGGGGGGGGCGGCTGCACCTCAGTTCTCTCATCTTGTTCGTACATTGGTATATTTTTGATTGAGTGGAACTGATTTCCAGTTGATCACAATGCACGATAAAATAGGATCGATTGAATAAATCTAATGGCCAGTGTACCTCTCCAGAGCGGTGCTTTGCTGGCACCTTGGTCTTGGTGCTCACAGCGACTGTAGCACTGGCCTCATTGACCGTAGTGTTCTTTCTCTTTCTCAGGTGTGGTTCAAGAACCGTCGCGCCAAATGCCGCCAGCAGCAGCAGCAGAGCAGCGGGCAGTCCAAGCCCCGCCCGCCCAAAAAGAAAGCCTCCCCAGCCCGGGAGGCCGGCTCGGAGCCCAACGCCTCCGTCAACGGGCCCTACAGCCCAGCGCCGCCTCCCCCGGGCACCGCCATCACCCCCAGCTCCAGCAGCGCCAGCGCCACCGTGTCCATCTGGAGCCCGGCCTCCATCTCGCCGCTGCAGGACCCGCTGTCCGCCTCCACCACGCCCTGCATGCAGCGCTCCACCGCCTACCCCATGACCTACAGCCAGGCGCCGGCCTACAGCCAGAGCTACGGAGGCTCCTCCTCCTACTTCACCGGCCTGGACTGCAGCTCTTACCTCTCGCCCATGCACCCGCAGCTGTCTGCCACAGGGGGCGCCCTCAGCCCCATCTCTGCCTCCTCTATGGGCGGGCCCCTGAGCCAGTCTCCAGCCTCCCTCTCCTCCCAGGGCTACACTGCCGCCTCCCTGGGCTTCGGTGCCGTCGACTGCCTGGACTACAAGGACCAAGCTGCCTCTTGGAAGCTCAACTTCAATGCGGCAGACTGCCTGGACTACAAAGACCAGAACTCCTGGAAGTTCCAGGTCTTGTAGAGAAATATGAAGGGAGGAAGAGGAGAAGAGCAGGAGAGAAGTGAAGAGCAGAGAAGAGAACAACTGGAAAAAATAAAACAAGCAAAAATACTCAGAAGACTGGCAAAGGGTTGACAAATTATTTCAGTCCATGAACGCCACAGACTGAGTACACTTTTCTTGAAAAAAGTTTTTGTTTTGTATAACTGCTATGCATAAGTGTTAAAATGCCTGGGTGTGTTATTTTACATAGAAGACAAAGACATTCGTGCAGTTTGACTCTACAAGTTCTTTTCCAAAAGACCTGTATCAAACTGTACTTTCATCAACAGGCAAATAGACTATTGAAGATTAGTTTTGGTTTGTAGGGATAGTTAATTTTTTTGCAAGATAAAAGCTGTAAAAAAAACACATTTACCATGATTAAGATTGCTAGAAACATCACATTTTTGAACAATTAGCAATAATACAATTAAAAATAGAATATGAAAGCAAAATCATCAGCACAAGGTTGAAATATGCTTTTCAGCATACACTGATTGCTTTCAACCAACCATATAATCCATATAAACATTTGAAAAAGCATAAATCAGCAGGATCAGTTAGATATTTGCAGGATTGCAAATGCAGAGAACAGGACTTCAGTACAGAAACCTCCAATGGACTGAGGGGTTTATAATTTATAACTTATATATAGATTATGAAGGTGAAAACAAGGACATTTTCATCACCAAACAAAATTAACGTTTTAAATCCTTATACGTGATCTTTATGTGCGTAATTATGACTAAGAAGCCCAAGCAGTTTTGTATTTATAGAGTAAACTGGTCAATCACAGTGTACATGCAATAGACATGTAAAAGGTGAAAGCAGGGTAGGACATGATAGAGACTAATGCATTATTATTATTTTTTTAATGAGCATGCAGCTGTAAAGGATCAGCATTTACATGAGATCAGCATTTACATGATCAGTGCTTTCACGTCCTGCTCTCATCTAGGTCTTCTTAATGTCTTACATTCCATTTGTCAAATTTTGTTGTGTTGGTTTGTTTATGTACAAAGCTGCTTTTCTTGATTATATATAGTGATACAGCTATGAGCCAAATGCACTGGTAGACAGCCATGTGCATGGAAGAGCTGGGGGCTGGAAGGGGGGGGGGGGGGTGGTCAGGTCCTCCTATTTTAGCAAGAGAGGACTCAAGAGAAGGTGAAAAACCGATGGGACATACTCTGGGACAGTGTGGCACAGAGAACAGTGTGACTGTTTTTACTGCATCGCCCTGGACCAACATGAACTCCAGAGGGGGATGGAGGGGAGGAGGAGGGGGGGGGAGGGAGGTGTGCGGGAAGGGAGTAAGCCTCTTGTCCCAGACGCTTTGATGCACTAGTGGAAGTACTAGTGTATTTGCACAGCATTCTGGGATACCCAAGGAGGACAAAAGAAGCACCTTTCATGCTTCCATCACATCCCATGTTTCAGAACTCTGAAGCGTCCCATACTTAAGTACTGAATCTACCCTTGATGACTTAAATAACCCTGCTGCCGAACACTGTATTTATGAAATGTTTGCTAGACAGAAATCATGATGGAAAGAGAAGGGAAAAGCCATAGCTGCTTTACCTTTGCACAGAAAGTGTGTAGTTTCTCTAAGTCACTACCAGCAAATGAGTGAGGGGCACTGTTACGTGTTAAT
This sequence comes from Anguilla anguilla, assembly GCF_013347855.1. Classification (NCBI taxonomy): domain Eukaryota; kingdom Metazoa; phylum Chordata; class Actinopteri; order Anguilliformes; family Anguillidae; genus Anguilla; species Anguilla anguilla. The sequence continues at coordinate 30,348,027 of NC_049212.1, forward strand.
GTATTATTTAAGTTTTTTAGTCTTTTAACAGTTTCATGTTACTTTAAATTTGTGAGTCCTTTTGAGTAAAATTGTGATCATTTGTTTGAAGTTAATATTCTTATAATTATTGTTATTACTATTATTATTACTAGTAATATTCTACAACTTTCATTAAAATTACTGTTATTTCTTTTTTGTTTAATTTTGTGAATATTAAACTTGACTTGAAAAAAAAAATGCAATCATCTCAACAATGTTACACAGACAAGACACAACACACAACTGAACAAGAATCTTTTTCGTAATGTCTAGAAAACTGCCAACCTTTTATTTTTCTGTTTTATGGTTTCTAATCTTTCTTTTCCAAGCAGCGTTTTTCAAACTCAGGGGTTTATAATAATATAGATAGCAACATTAGGTAAACAATGCTGTAATAGCTGTTAATCATTAAATTGAACCTATGCCCATTTTTCCAATTTCTTATTGTCTTTTCATCCACAACAACATGCTTGTTAGTTTTCCCTGGTGGTAGATTTAGAAAGTTAACCGATTAATTTTGAGGAATTAAAAAACGATGAAAAGACTTTGGAGTTTAGTGTGCTTCATGATCAGGGTGTAGCCACTGTCCCAAATGCCACTAGGAGCTGAAGGAAAGTTTGTTGTCAGAAGTTAAAAATCTGAATGCTATAAAGATTCAGTAATTATAGAAGACATGCGCACTTAAGATGTCTCACATTTCTATAATCTTAAATGTTTCTCTTGAATATACATCCAGATATATCTATCTCTGAGGCACAATCATTTAACTTGCACAGATGCATGATGTATTCAGATTTAGTGTATATTTACTGGAATGCTTTTCAGCCTATTCCAGTGTACTCGCCGATACACCTTACTGTTCTTTGCCAAAGAGCGCCAGCTTAGCACCATGTATAAGAAAACAAACACACAAACCCCCCACACAGCACAAGATACATTTCCATTTTCATGAATTTATGATTCTTATATTTTTATTTTTGATTGCAGTTTTATGAAGCGTGCCTGAAAAAGATATTGTACATGAAGTTGGGAGATTAACTGACCATAGCTTGTCATGAGTGTTTTTATCATTTGATCAATACAAATTTTAAAATATATTCATCACCTTGGCAACATCAAAGAAGACCGTTCTCAAGCTGTGTGTCATTCAGTTTATCACCTTCCGACAACATGAAGGACTCCACCACTCTCTATATTCTACTTTTTAGCCCTGGAGCCAAATGCCACTGTAACTGTAACCAACAGTTCTATAAATATTTCTGATGAGGTAAGCCTATCAACCTAGGTTCATCAGTCATGGTTTAGAAACATTTAAGAAATTTTAAGGTTGACCACAAAAAAGTATCATATGGAATCATTCATGATATGAATACTTCACTTTTCTAACACTAAGAATAATAGGTAATGTAACATATAACAAATATAAATGATCCCCATATTGATAGCCTATTACATAGCTAATGCATGTAATTGTGTGAGAAAATGAACAAAGAACATATACAGAAATTCAGAATCAGTGTGTTATTAGTTAACTTGCAGGTGCAAAATTTTTTTGCATAGGCTAATGAGGAAAATCAGTCTTTAAAATCTATTAGTATATAAGCAATATTTTAAATAAATATTTGAACCCCAGACTAATAAGCAGGTGCACTTCTTAACATTAAATATGCACAGTAAAATACATTTTCAAATATCAGAAAAAAGAGTTCATTTTTTTCATGTTTCACCATGTGATAAGCATGGTCAATTATATTTAAGTTGTTCAGTTCACTGAAATTAATTTAAAATGGTTACTGTTTTCAGATAATTTCCTGAACTGAAATGGAATAGACCCTGATAATATTTGAATATTTGAATACATACACAAAAAATGTATCAAAACAAATCCACAAAAAAATCAATTAAGGAGAAACATTGCATATAATAACAGATGGACTGGTCTGTTAATTCCTTGATATTATTCATTTGAAAAAAATGAATAAACGCAGATCTCCTAAAATGTTTTGGAAAGAAGAAAAGGGGATTCATATGTCTACAGCAATTGACTATCTCAACATCATCTACCATCAAGTCATGGTCAATTTTCTGAAATGAAACACATTTAAGACATTGCATTGTAGAAAAAAACAATACTAACAATATTAATTAAAACGATGTCTCTGAGTCGTCGTAGATAGCTAAATCAAAAATTTTAAATAACATGATTCAGTGGCTGTTATAGTAGATTTCTAAGATGGTGCATCTTATGAAAAAAACGAAAAAGCTGAGAAAATGAAAAATTCCAAGGCAACTTAATTCACTAGATTTTTTAGTTTCGAGCTTCATTTAGATATTTAAGATGTCATGCCAACTAAAATTCATTGTTTTGTTCAGAAATCTTACATTTCATTGTTAGTGTCAAATTGAGTTCTCCATTTTTTCAACAATGAAATGCAAAGTTTCTGAAATAATGAACGTTAGTTGGCATATCTTGAGCTCATAATTAAAAAATCAAAGTTAAGCTGAAACTAAAAAAATTAGTGAAGTAAGTTGCCTTGAAATATTGAGTATTCTGAACTTTTCTTCACAGTGTAGTGTATGGTTGAGTTGTCGGTATACATAAAACCCATAAAGAATGTTCCTATTTATTTTTAAAAGCCTTTTTTTATTTAGGGGAAAAAATAAACAATGAACTGATTTATTACCATTTAAAGTTAAAGTACAGGAAGTTGGGAAACAGAGGGACAGAGCTTGCCCCAGTGCGTCTGAATAATCCCAGAGTGTAACATATGGACTCTAAAGCAGGGAGACAGGGCGGGAGACACAGATACACTTAGGACTTAAAATATGATTCATTTCTTTTTCCTAATCCCTGGCAAACAAGCTGGCCACCAGGCTGTTTGGTAAATGCAGCAATCACTAGGACAACCAGGGAGTACTGGGGTCCTTCGCTCCAATTTCCCTTCAAATCGATTTATAATCCCAGTTTCCCCCTACTTTTTCCTGCTTGGGGTGTGGGGAAGTACATAATAAAAAATCTACAGTTCAGATTGGAATGTAATTATTATTATTATTATTATTGAAAAATGATGTACACAACAGACGAGCTGGAAGAGCCAATTGTCTGTGTGGGACCAGATTTCTTATCAAAATTCAGAGATTCAGGACCAACAGGCCGTGAAAATATTAGGCTATTAGGAAAAAGCCGATTTGAAACTAATTTTAAAAAGCAAATAACACTATATACAATACACATAAAATTGTCTGAAGTTAAAGTTGTCTCAATCCTTGAGTTACAAACAGAAATAAATGTTACATTTTTTCTTTGCTTGCCCAATCTCTTCAGTCAATGTATGCAAACTGTGGAATAATCATGATTCTTTGGGTAAAACAAAGCAGCTTAACATTCGTTTAAAATGGTTGTCCAGTTACACCATGCACATGAGGTTAGACAAAATCTAAACATTTATTTTTCAAATTTTTGAGGACTCTATCTACATATAAACACAGGAGAGGACAGAAATGCAGAATATAGACAAGGATTTCAGTGTCCGATGATGACCAGTGTTTCTCAAATACCAAGCTACACTCCTCCATTGTTTAAGAATTTTAATTCTCTTAAGAACAAATATTGAATTGAATTGATGGACATTTCCCATTTTTTCTGATAAAACAATATTGGTTGAACTAAAAATAAAAAAAATAAAAAAAGGATTCTCCCAAATAAGTAACTGATTACAATACCACATTTGAGTTGGCTCAGCTTTCAAGGTTCAAGGTTCTGTGGATTACAGATTCTAAGCTCTAGTGACAAGCCTTTTATGTTGTATTAACACATATTGGGCTGTTCTTGAGTATTATTTAAAAAATAGAAGCAATTTCTGCCATGGGCAGTAGTGCTGTAAATCGAGCTGTGTCTCATTCCAAGAAAGTACCAACGCTCAAGTTCTGGCTGGCCCCTCCTGGTGTATGCTGGGATAGGCTCCAGCCCACCACAGCCCTGACCAGGAGTAAGTAGTATGGACGGATGGTTGGATGGATGGAATTTTGCCATGACTTGTTTATTTTGTCCCCACAAACACCTATTTATTATGTTGGCCCAGTGTCAAATTCTTAGTTACATTAACTTGTAACGAAGACAATTTTGTCTTTGTCTTTGAATTGAGTAATAAAAGCTCAAAAGTGGTATCAGTTAATCAGTTACTTAAGAATTCTACTTTGTCATTTTGACTTTGTATTTGAATGGAGTAATGAAATGTACTTCAAAAACAAAACAAAAAAAAAATTATAAAGAAGTGCTGGTAGAAGTGCTTCAGGGAAAGGAGTGGACTAGCACTCAACAGCCAGGAAAGTAATATACTCAAGGAATCCTAACCTGGGTAAGGATTTCTGGAATATTCCTTGGTAAAATAAATAAATAAACAATTAAGGAGGTATATATACCTCTCTAAACATTACACATAGGCCTATAGAAGTGAATATTCCTTGCATATACATATTTAGGCATAGCTATACACACCTCTATACGTACATAATTAGTATGCACCACATGCATGTATTGGTATTGAATTTCCATAAATATAATACCAGTGCATTTTATTTGTAAAGGACCTATTTATTTCTAAATTGGGCAGGGAATGTTGGCAATACACTACTGGTGTACATCTTCATGGGTATACGCCTTTGTAAATGTTGCTGCTGCACATTTAATTTCACTATATATGTCCATACACTCCTGTCAAATTTCATGTCAGTTAGTAGTACTGTCAGTTGGCTGACCCATCCTGATGGCAGTAGTTTAAGCAGTATGATAGGAACGAAAACTTGATTGATAAGACAATGTCCTTTCTGGATGGGCAGCAGCAGTCCTGTAGGTCAAACATGGGATCTGATGTTCCATTATAATCAAGGAGAGCAATCAAGAATCACGAAATTCAAAACTAAATAGTGTGACTGAATTATTTTTTAACACCACAGGCACCATAATACTGCGCTGTCAGAGCAAAACCTGACTGCTTACCGCAGTCACTTAATTCATGCAAACACCTAAAATTAGAAAGTAGGTTTGTGAGTAAAAGTTAATGTCAGAGTTTTGGATTAATGCTGTGGCCCTAGGTTAAGATTAGGGTTAGGATTAAAGTTTGCAGAAGAAGCCAGTGCTGGACATAAAGTCAGCATTCAGATTAGGGTTAGAAGGGGTTGGAATTAGGGTAAAAGTCAGAACGTGGATGGAGGTTAAGAATGGATGGTTAAGGAGGCCTAACATCCCTGGCTGACAGGTATGTTAGAGACAGTGAGACAGGTGGAAGTGTGTTTGGGGTGTCTGTCTCTGTCATAACCCTGTGTCCCTGTGTCTGTCTCTGTTGTAACTGTGTGTCCCTGTGTCTGTCTCTGTTGTAACCCTGTGTCTGTCTCTGCCATAACTGTGTGTCCCTCTGTCATAACCCTGTGTCCCTGTGTCTGTCTCTGTTGTAACTGTGTGTCTCTCTGTCTGTCTGTCGTAAACCCTATGTCTGTCTCTATTGTAACTCTGTCTGTCTCTGTTGTAACCCTGTGTCTATCAGTCTGTCTTTGTGTCCTGTCCCCCTGTCCCCCTCCAGCTCCTACTTCCCACCCTCCTTGCAGTTTGTTATTTTTACTGATCTAATTTAGAGAATGTCCCAATCCTCTTACCGCAGTGCCCCCTCAGCACTTCACTAAGTGAATTAGTCAGGATTACAGTCTCTCTCCTGCTCTTCCTCTCTACCTCCTCTCTGCTGTCTCTCTGTCTCTCTGCTGTGTCCCTCGTTCCTGCTTCCTCTCTCTGCAGCTAGGATTACAGCCTTCTCTCCACCCAGATGACAAATTGGTTCCAACATTACCCATGACAGCTGCCCCCGCAAAGCATGCTGGGAAACAAACTTTAATTAAACTCCGCCCCATGTCGAGCAAGGATAGAAACATCGTCATCATCATCATCATCATCATTGTCAGCACTAACAGGAACAACAAAAACAGAAAAAAGGCATGATGGTCAGTGGAAAATAACGCAAAAATAAGCTGCTGTTTCTCACATTACATGAAATACATTACAGGCTGCTTCCTATCCCAGCTGTCATTTGGTTTCATTTACTTTAATTTAGGACTGAATTAAAAGTTATTTTAAGCCATGGTTTTCATTGCTAGCCCCACACCGAAATTGAAAGGAATGGTATTTTTCAGAAGTTCTCCTTTTTTTGGTTCTTTGCTTTGGTGACAAAAGTTACCATACCTAGGAATTGTAGCATGGATTTTGACTAAACCTGATACAAGCTTAATTTTACCTTTTCTCTAAATCCAATTATGGTACTGACTGAATGTCATGTAAATGATAACTTGCTTGGTGTGCAGGATGTAAATGTCAGACAAATAAAATTACATATCCTGAGGGTATTAATCTAGATGACTACTTATTTTCTCATATTACATGCTGTCCCTGTGATGTCCAGCATGTCCCATAGGATTTTGAAAACTCTCGCTGGTGCCATTTGAAACTTCACACCTTTATCAGGTTTAAGCTTTAAATTCTTAATTCTGCTTCCGATTTGTTTCTCAATACCTTATGCATGCTTGTGTTCAGAGCCTGATTTGTATATGAATGCGTAAAAACATCATGAAAAATGGTGTATCCATTTTTCAGTGTGTAATTAAACTTTTTACTTTCAAGAATCAATGACAACTGACATTTTTAACCCTTTAAGACAGGGGTCCTCAATCTTATCCAGAAAGGGCCGGTGTGGGCACAGGCTTTCATTCCAACCAAGCAGTTACACACCTGATTCCACTAATCAAGGTCCTTAGCAAAGACTCCAGTGTTTGATTAGTAGCATCAGGTGTGTAACTGTTTGGTTGGAATGAAAGCCTGCACCCACACTGGCCCTTTCTGGATAAGATTGAGGACCCCTGCTGTAAGATGTAAAGTCAGAAATATGTGATTAGAATGTTCTTAACTAAACATTATAATCCCAATGTAACTGGCAAATGAAAGCAGTGAAGTTTTACAACACTGACATAAAATTTAGAAAAAAAAACCTACTCTTCAAAGGGTAAATACAACAAGGAAAGGGGGCCTTTTGAAGAAAAGGGAAAGTGCTTTATTCTCAAACCGTATCTTTAAGACTTTTTGAGTCTGAATGAGAGAACACTACATGGATCACTGTATGTCAGAAATTCTGTCAATATTAGTCAATATGTAGCTAGTGTACTTGATTCGCTTGTCTAATGCTACAGTCCCGACAATGTAACACACTTATGTGTCTACACAAGAGGTTTTCTATTCCTCTCCTTTCTACATTGCCGTTATGTCCATGAAGCTTACTACAACACCGACAATGTCGAATCGTGTGTCTGGTGCAACTGTGATTGCTCAACGCCTCTGTCTCATGATTACTTCCCAATAAATTTGCTTTGGTTACTGTCATGGTTCACTGCAACACAGATCAACCTGCTTTCAGGTTTACTATAACATGACAATGAACCTGTTAGCACTGATTTAATCCTAACATGAAACAAAGAGTGAATCCATATCACCAGCACACAGCCACACCCCTCACAAGTTCAGCCTGTGCATTGAATCCTCGTATTATACATCATGTCCATTCCAAACGGAATATTATAAAAATTGCTCATTCCACAAATCATGGAATACGCAAATACAGTATACATTTCCTGTCCACAGAGAACCATGGACAGCCAGTTGTTATAGGACCAAGTGAGCCAAGCAGGTGATACCATGTCAGGTTCTTGCCAGTATGACAGGTGTTACATGGGGTCACCTGGGACCCTACCCAGAGTAATCACAGCCTTGCGGTACCTGGACAGGGACCCATGGCTGTTGTGTAGGACCTGTTCATCATAAACAATGTCGTAAACAACGTCGCAAACAATCTCTGGACCTAATCTACTCCGGGAGGGAGAAGGAGAGACTGGGGGAGGGACAGATGTAGGAGAAGAGCAAGGGAATGTAAAAAGCCATATGGCTATGGGGAAAAACAACAACAAAAAACCCAAATAGATAAATTAAAAAAGACCATCAAAACAAGACCAAACAGAGGGGCATGAGAGAATTGCATCACTATCTCCATGTAAGCATAGGACAGCCACATGTAAGTTGGGAGGGGAGTTGCCGCTCACACAACTTAATCAGGAGAAAATACCCTCCGGCCACACACACACACGCACATACACACACACTAAAACACTTTAATGGACTCTTTAAAGCTGTAAAGCCCAGCACTTCTGAAGTCTGCCTTACAATGTGTGTAAAGTGATAATGCGTACACATGTTTAGACATTCTCCATCTACTTAAATTCTCCATCTACTTCCACACTCTCTCCCTTCTCTTTTTCCCTTTCCCCTTTGCTCTCCTTCCGGCAGTCTCCTATATTGCCCCCTCCTATGTCCTACGTCTCTTTCTGCCCCTCATATCAACCCCCCCCCCCCCCACACACACACACACACACTCAATAATTCCACAGCACTAGTAGCTTCCTAATCCACTGTTGACCTCAATCCAGTGATGTAATGGGTCATGTGACCCAGTGAAGGGAGTGGGGAGGTAATGTAGGGAAACAAGACTTTAATCTCAACTGCGAGAATGCAGCGGACCAATCATGTACAAGGAAAGCGTGTGGGATAGGGGGAGGTGAAGGGGGGGGGGACTATTTCCATTTAGCTTCATATATCAGAATGGAGAATTTCCCCTTTTTAACATGCTGTTTTCATGGCCACTGTTTTTGTTTTTGTCACAGAATACTGAATTGTTTTTTTCGTCACGTTCAACAGGAACAACCAATCTGTGAAGCAACGTTATCCCACCAGACAGAAAACGGTCTAAGGGGGGGAGAGGGACTTTCTGGGGGTGCCAGCCATGTGCGATAAAACACCAGGGGACTGCAGGTGTTGCTATAAAAGATTCAGAATCACAGAGACCATAGAATGCACAACATGGATAACAAATTCAATTTAAATCAATTCAAAAATTAAATCTCCTATCGCTTTGTGACTGTTCTATAACAAAGGAGGGGCTGTGGCTATGAGGTCAGGAAAGGAAGGCCCATGTCCCAGAACAGATCTGAAAAATCGTTAGCAACAGTGCCATGCAAGTCAAAATTTTAAAAAATGTTCCAGAGTTTCATCGCAATGAAGAAGTGAACATGCTGAGGAGACCATTTAAGGAAATCAGGGTTGTCAGAAATTCTTCCATAACCAGGAGCACAGCATTTTATTATGAGACACACTTATGAAACCTTAGCAAGAAGATTCCAATGGATGTGGCACAAATATTCACACAAATAACTATTAGCCATTTTTATGATCTTCTGCTGATATTGATACACTTCAGTGTAACATAGGGAAAAGATGTAAAAATCGCTAACTAGTTCAAAACAACCTTCAGTATATTTTGGAATGGGTTTATGGAAGAGGTTAAATTTAGAGTTCTAAAACAAGCTGGACAGGCATATTTAGCAACTAAGAACAGACCACTGCTTCTACTATATTCATCCATCCAATAGAAAACAAGAGCATGAACAGGAAGTCTCAAAGAGAGTTGATCTCTGTGGTGGATTCCCTTCATTTTTGTATTTACTGGGAACACAAAGGGACTTCCCTTACTTTAGTTGGGCCACTCATTTAGGTAAGGGCCTTCGCTTGTTGACAAAAAAATTCAACTGTACAAACTGACCGGCAAAAGCCAACAAATAATATCCATCCATTCATCCGTTATCTATACCTGCTTATCCTGGACAGGGTCACGGGGGGTGCTGGAGCCCATTGCAAATAAATAATATCTAAATTAGAAATAGGTCATATAGTTCAATTGTCACAATAATAATAATAATAATAATAATAATAATAATAATAAAAGAAGCAGAATATTTTAAATTGCAATATAAAGAGCTTTTATTTTTAATTTTTATATTGAGTGCTGTCATTAGAGGGAGTCCTAGAGCAGGATGTATAGAGAGAGAGAGTGTGGGGGGGGGGTAGAGACAGAGAGAGAGATATAAGGAGGTGGGGGTGGGTGCAGTGTCTGCTGCGGATAGCCGCTGAAAGCTCTTGCACGGTGCTGTTCCTGACCCCTCACCTCCACCCAGCTCAGTGGGACAGTGTGATCAGACACGCACAGGCAGGGCGCAGCGCTCCACACCGTCTGCACCCGCTGTTCTGTTCTGTGCACTGCTGTCTGGCACAAGCTATTTTTAATAATTTCAAAAAGTCGCTGTGCGTCTAAATCTGGGTACAGAGTGAACGCGCTTGATCTCGCTGCGCCCACATTAGCAGTGTTCAATCATAGGCCCATGATCAGAGCGCTTGTGGGTTACTTCACACTCATCCTCGACGCGTTCGTAGAGTTGCGCGCACCCATCATTGGTTATGCGCTTGGGGGGGATTATGTGTGCGGTGCCATTGTGCGGGAGTGTGGTTCAGCTTGGTCGCTGTGCGCCAGGTTGTGCTTGTGGCTGTACAAGGTTAATCTCCCTGGCCCCGCCCCCCCCCCCCCGACCCCCCCCACCCCCCCCCCCGGCTGCCTCACCCCCTCCCCTGCGTTATGCTCTAATCTCTCTCCCTCTCTCTCTGTGCTAATCTCCCCTCCCTCCATCTGAGTGTACTGCTGTTAATCTCTCTCAGTTCTTCCTCTCTCTCTTTCTCTCCCTCTCTCTCACTCTGTCGCAGTGCTAATCCGTGATCTGTCAGTCAGCACTTTGAGCCACAGACAGACGGATTGGCTGTAATCCCCCAGAGCGGCACAGATGGACCAGCGCTGCACAGACCTTGGGGAAGGTGAACACAAACACACAACGCTCCCTCCTGCTCCAAATGTATGCACACGCGACATGCAACAAGCACACACCCTGCCCTGAGACACACACACACACAACAGGTCCATGCCTGTTTAATTAAGACACGCAGAACAGGCATGTTTGCCAAGGGATAGTAGCAGACGTGACTCACCCACATAGGCAGACCGTAAGCCTTGTTGCTCACTGAGTCTCAAAGACATGCACATACAAAATGCTCAGACGAACTAGCACAAATGCCAAACCCACCATGTACAATTATCCAAAAAGACCTTCATACACACATGAATTTCCCAGCCTGAGATAAACAGAATGCTCATACAGCACACACATACACAGTTCTAATGATCAGTGTAGATAAATTACACTTCAGTAGATCACAGTAGCTTGACTATTTGTACAAAAACTAATTTGAGAAAAGTTATGGTTAATTTTTTCTTGCCAATTTGACATATGTAACAGTCATCACTGATACATCAGTTGGAGACCATTCTTCAACTTCTTTAACTTACAGGAATAGAAGATTTGCCCATAGAAACACAGACACCAGGCCCACAGCTGGATGTGTTAGGAGTAAGTGACACACAGCAGAAGCAGATTTTCCACTCCACTCCTGACAATCTATCACAAGAGCCCGAAAATGAAAAGAAAGTGCTCAACTTCTTCTCAGTGGTTGGTACGGTACCAAGTCCAAGTTTAAACACATTAATTTCACTGTTTTTCCTCAAAGATGATGACTTCGGTAACCTATCCTGATGGAGATCTGTTATTGTGTAGCAATACAAAGGCTATAAAGGCTAAGAACACATTTCCTCAGCAATCCTCAATTTATTTTTATTCAAAGCGGTCAACAATTTCTCAAGCAAGAAGAACACTAGCTAACTAACTAGTTGGCAAAGTAACTGACACTATACCCACTTCATTTAAAACCTGCCCACAACCTTACGGTTTTTGTCACATTTTTTTTATAAACATACAGAGAAAAACTGAAAATTGGGCACGGAAGAACCCATCAACAGCACAGACACACACAGCCCTGCATTCAGTCAACACTTGTTCTGAATGTTAACTTGTCTGACAATTACATAGAAGTTTTAGTAGTTTTTTGTCACAATTGTTGAATTAATTCATGTCATTCGCTTAATTTACCAATTTGTGTATGGAAATCAACAAACACCTGTATAATTTTTGAGTCAAAGCATACATGATGATTGAATCAAAGCCTCATGACACAACACTATGCATCGGCTTTGCCAGATCTTTTATCTGGATCTTCACAGCCCCAGGACTAAGATTACTGTAAAGCACTTGCCATTATCAAGTATTTCTGTAAATGGGTTTAGTGTGAACTACTACTATGGCTACTCCATTAGAGTTCTTAGCTGGAGCTTTTGTGTTGGAGCAAAGATTTTCGACATGAGAACATGAACAGATCACATCTCCATCGTAAACAGATATGGGCCGCTTCATACTATACTGAGCTAGTGTTCATATATATCCCAGGTGAAAATCAGGTAGCAATTTACATTAATAGTAGATTAATATATTTAGGTGAAGCATGACAACTTCAGCAGGGCTGAAATTTAGCATGTAAAATGTTGTAAATTGCTAAAACAACAATTCTGTGGACAATGTCTCAATAAAAATCTACACAGCCATGAGTGCACTTTCAAAACAGATCCAGTAGAGTCTAATACAATTTGAAGGAATTATTAGAATAAAATACAAATTAATATGTAAATTATTTAGGGCAAGATGGAGTTCCTGACTCGCAGGATTTAGAGGCCAGTATATAATTAAAAATGAATGAATGAATTTGTTTGGTCATTACATAGTCCAAGATAAAGTACATAGAAAAATAATTGTGGCTAAGATTTGATTGATGTGTTGTTTCCAGTGTTGACCAGAGGAGGAAGATCAGATGAGGGATGCTGACAGTGGTGTGTGGGATGGTTAGGAAGAGGCAAGGATTACAGTTCAATGGAGACAGCACAAAGGATAAATGTGCCATGCCTTTCAGGATCATTAAACTTGTTATTGTCATTGTTGTCATACTTTGTTTTGAGTGTGTATTTATTTACTCATCCATGTATACATCATTAGGGCACACTGTTGGTTGTGATAACTGTTAATAAAGTGCAAAGTGAGCACAGTCCCCTGATAATGAGCATTCTGGTACAGTACTAAAGTAATACACTTGCTACAACAAAATACAAAAAAAGTTAAATAAAATAAAGCATATGTATATGACTTCAAATATTGGAAATTTGAGTGAAAAATAGGTTGATGACCATGGCTTGACTTCATTATCAATTGCGAATTCAGAATAGAAATATTTTATAAATGAGATTCTCCCTCCGAATTAAAAAATTAAATAAAAATCGATGTTCTCCCGTCTTGTACTTTTGGAACGCACACATTGCTCGTTCTAAAATGAACGAACTAATATATATATATATATATATATATATATATACACACACATTCAAAAATGAACTGAACAGCGCGCACTGGTTTTTTATTTTCGGCGGTTAGAAATCTCCAGACGAGTTGTACAATGACTCCACCTTGCGTTCGCTTTGACACCAGCAGACAGTGAAGTTCGCGCTGTCTTCCTCGACTTGAAATTAAAGATATGCACTCAGATTTCAAACCGCGAACGTTACTCTTCCCTACTGTGTAGTAACCATTTTTCTAATTTTCTGAATTAGATTGGAAGAAGTACGCATATCTAATACTAACTCAAAGTAAAAATAATAAATAAATAATTTATCATTCTTACAATACGCTGATAGACGAACAGATTCAGGACATGAGAGCAAAAACCTATGGGTTATCCTATAGCGGGCTATCCTACATTTTCTAGAATGGCTACTAGTCATCTCCACAATTCTACTTCTTAGCTGTTTGAAGTCAGTTCTCTACTTTCAGTAGCATTTATTACTAATAAGACTATTATTAGTATTGTTATTATTATATGGTAAATTTGGGGGAATTTGACCAAGAAATTGAGCTAAAGTTCAACCCAACACATTTACTAAATGCCTCTGCTCCTGTTAATTTCGACATTTCTTCTGGCTCACCATTTTTGTGAGATCTATTCCACTGGAACGTTTTTGAGGTAAACTGATCTAACCTTTTGTGGACAGAAAATAGTAATCTATGCATTTGTTTTAAGCTGTACATTAAGTTATTTTTTTTATGCATGATTGATTTATGGTGAGAAATTTGCTTGTGTTGAGAGAGAAAAAAGGATGTGGTGTTATTTTGTCTGAGTCATGTATCTACAGTGCTGTGACAAGGCCACTCAAAAACTTTTAATTTCTTTTCAGCCATTAAGATGTGGACTCTTGACTCTTGAGCGTTGACGTTTCTCTTGGTTAGCAGAGAGGTTAGCCTTGCTTCTCTCCCATGAATCCCATTTTTGCCCACTCTTTCTTATTGTGGCATCATGAACACTGACCTTACCTGAGGCTACAGAAGGCTGCAGTCCTTTGTATGTTCTTCTGGGATCTTCTGCGACTTCTGGAAGAGTTGTTGCTGCCACCTTGGAGAACTTTTGACTGGCCGGCCACTCCTGGGGAAGATTCACCACTGTTCCACGTGTTCTTTATTTAGAGATAATGGCTCTCACTGTGGTTTGGCGGAGTCCCAGAGCCTTATAAATGGCTTTGTAATCCTTAAGCCAATTAATCAATTAACTGATATATTTCAACAACTTTTTTTCTTGTCTCTTTTGGAATTTCCTTTGATCGTGGCAGAGTGTGCTTGTAGAAACTTTGTGGAGACCACTCTGATGGTAAGGTATGAGTGAGGTTTAGATTCAACAGGGCTAGCTGCAATCAAACCTGTCTGTGTTCAATCAGCTGAAACTAATTATCAATAAAACTTGGTTAATTGGTTGACTGAGTAACTAAGACAGCAATAACTTTTTCACTCAGGTAATATGAGTGACTGACACTTTTTTGCATTAATTGAATAATTATAAAATGTGTTTTGGGTTTACTCGGGTACCCTTTGTCTAACATTACTTTTTGTCAAAACACCCAAAACCATTCAGTGTGACATTTTCAATAATAGAGGAAATCAGGAAGGGGGCAAATACTTTTTCATGGTACTGTATGCACACATGCAGAATTTCATCAAAGCTCATTGTGTCATTGTGTCTTCCTGTGAGTAACTGGTAGTTCTCGTTGCTACATTTTAGCTTGTCCAACACTGGATCGCTTTAAAACCATGTGAAAACTAAAGGCAATTTTGCCCAAACAATCCTTTAGTCGGGTCTACAAGCACCTTATCTTATCAAGACAGACCATTCTCTCTGAACAATTATTGTGGCATATTTATATTTTAGTTCTTGTTTCTTGGTTCCATTTAATATCTTAAAATGATGGCCTTGTGCACCATTCAGAAGAGTACCGTCTGACTAAATATTTCCATTAATGACAATGATCATAGAGCCCATTTGGTAATGGGGCAAGAATGTTTTAAAAATGTATCAATCTCATCTCTACCTCGTTTCCCACATCAACTTCCCCTTTAATTAGTGCAAAGGCAAAGAGAGAGGAAAGCAGAATGACTGAAAGAAAACCAAAAGAAGTGTGTAACATAGATTTATTACCACCTTAATATGAGAAATTTGGAAATTACAAAGATCAGATCATTTAAACACCTGAACATTTTTTTTTTGTTTTTTAATCAAACAAGAAATAATGATAGTTATAATGGACATCACACCAACCTGAGAAACTGGGGGTGGAAAAAACAAAGCATTACTGGGGAAAAAGTGAGATGGAGGTAGGTGTAAAAACAAGAGAAATAGAAGGAAAAGAAGGACAGCGACCCTTCTCACGAAGCGATGTGAAGCATTACAGACGGTTCCAATTACCCACAATGCCCACAGCAGCTTCTAACGCTCAGCCTCACTGAGATTTTGTAGCTTTTAATACAGCTGCTGGGTGACTCTGAATTTTTATGCTTCTTGAAACATGAGTCGTTTCAACAATATCCGTAACACTGGCTGTCCATAAATCCCCAATAATAAGCACCCAGGAGATTTAGAATCAGAAGGTGTATAATTCAGCTACACACTTGTATTTTTAAAACTTTAAAATGCTTTGGCAACATTTCTGTTATGCCCTTCAAGCCAATTTAAAATCAGAGAGTGAGGAAGTATAAAGTGTGTGAAAAGCATTGATAGGTTACAGGCCATAACGTAAGGAAAGGCTTATTGTACGCCCCTCTCTGGTTGCCAGTGTTAATCAGCGTTCATTTGAAAATGAGAATTCACTTCAGTTGTCATTAAAATTTTCCACACAAATTTCTGCTGCCAGTAACATTTTTTTTCATATTGTTGTGATTTTTTGTTTCCTTTTTTACTAAAATCTTTTTTCTGGCTATAAAAGAACAAAACATGTTTCTGCAGTTAAAAAAAAAAGACACCACATAATAATGATAAGAGTAATCATTGCTCAACCAAGATACTTGTAGCTGAATACAATTTGCTGTGCTGATCAGCACATACACCCACACACAGAAATAAAGACCATCCTCCAACACACTAATACCCCTGACAGATCTCTCTCAGGTATTCTGGGGCAAGAAGGACCGGCCAGGGCAGTTCTTCTAGCACCCTGCTGAGGCAGTTGCCACGCCTCAGCAGATAAACCCTGACCGCCTCCATCCTGTTCCGTCCACCTGTCTGTACTTCAACCCTCCTGTCTGTCAAACTGCCCCATTCTCTCTGAATGACTCCCTACTTTGTAACTGAAAGAGCTGACCTCACCAACTCCCTCTGCACACACAGACAGACAGATGGACAAGCAAGCACAGGATTGGTCAGTTTCATGTTTCTGTGTGTCTGTGAATCTGATCAGCACCAAGCAGGTACATGCACAAAAAGGTACCCTAAAGGTCTGCCGCCAACAGCACTAAGAAAGACACAACTATACACTTTATTCTCGCCATAATTATTGTTGCTCTACACACTACCAACGAAAGAGTGGGACTGGGGAGAGGGAGCTTAATAAAGGGAGGGGAAGACAGACTAGCTCAGTGAGGACAGGGAGAAGGAGAAGAGGGTGGCATTTAAGCACGCTCCCCACGAATGCGACGTGCCAGCTGGATGTCTTTGGGCATGATGGTGACACGCTTGGCATGGATGGCACACAGGTTGGTGTCCTCGAACAACCCCACCAGGTACGCCTCACTGGCCTCCTGCACAGCAAAACAGACAAAGAACACCAGCATGGGTGGGAGTCTCACTGTCACTTCATCTGAGAGAGGACGCAAAACAGCAAAGGCCCATGGGACAGGGGCGGCCGGGTACTGACCTGCAGGGCCCCGATGGCAGCGCTCTGGAAACGCAGATCGGTCTTGAAGTCCTGGGCGATCTCCCTCACCAGCCGCTGGAAGGGCAGCTTACGGATCAGCAGCTCAGTGGACTTCTGGTACCGACGGATCTCACGCAGGGCCACGGTACCGGGCCTGCAGGACACACACGCACACACAGTGAGGAAAATCACACGGCTCACACCAACAGTATATGCACGTATTGGCCTACAAATATTAGTGGTGATGAGTTGCAATAACCACATGCTCTGGATTTATGTTAAGTGATTATTCTGGATAAACTGTAGCATAATACCATAAAAAGATATAGTTTACTGAATAATAGATAACAGTACATAATAAACATTTGCATTGTAAAAATATAGTTCTATGGTAATGGAATTTATTTGACGTTATTGCATCTGTGTATATATGAATGTGTGACTCTGCCCGACCCCTCACCTGTAGCGATGGGGCTTCTTGACTCCACCAGTAGAGGGCGCACTCTTGCGGGCAGCCTTGGTGGCCAGCTGCTTACGTGGGGCCTTGCCTCCAGTTGACTTACGAGCGGTCTGCTTGGTACGGGCCATGGCACCTGAAGATCACCTGAGTGGACGAAAGAAATGAAAAAGATAGATTTTAACTCCAAACTTTGTTAATAGCATCTTAAACCAACATCCACAACAAAAATTAGTGCATTTGATTACAACAGTATTTTTAAGTTGTATCACATTTATTTTAGCATTAAAAAAGCTGTAACGCTTTAAATGAAATTATACCAAAATAAACGTATTACATAAGCTTCATAAATTCAGTCAATGGAATACATATTATTCTTAGTAGTAGCAGAAGCATCATTAATAGTTGCAAAACAGCACAAATATTAGTATGAATCGTACAGTATTGCTTACGTATGTTTGATAAAGTAGTACTGGTAATAGTTTTGTGTAGTTACTATTATTACACCATTTAGGAAACAATTGAATTGGGATATAGAATGCATTAAGTGTTGTAATAAATATCAAACTAAACTGCGCAGATTAACCGACACCAAATGCCGATAATAAACATTTTAAATCTTAACTTGCTCGCGGCATAAAAATACAGGTAGCCAATCCACGTTTCAGGCGGCAGAGGGAAGCAATGAAAAATCGTTACAGCCTGACTGCAACTCGCCGAGAGGTCGTCAATCAAAAAGAAAGCTTGTAAACATTACTTTACAACAGGCTTCACACCAATCAAATTGTAGTCAAGGCCCGCACTGCCCAATAAGGCCATAGAACGAGCTTCAAAAGGGGCGGGTCCAAGCCTTCCATTTCTCCCATTAGCTACAAGTCCCACCTCCACCCTGGAGACGATGGCCGCCGTTTGAAACACAGCCGGGCTAAAGACCTGTATTATGCGAACAGACTGGCGTCAAAACTTTAATAAACAATAAAAATCTACACTATTACACCCGAAACCACCAATCGGAAATCAAAGTAGACACCCTACGGAATCTAAAAAGTTATTTAAATACGGAGACTGATGCTCAATAACTATGTTTAACCGATGCGAAAACAACCGAATCATACTGAAACGGATTTTTCCCTCAGCCACTGCAAGAAGTAGAAAGACGGGTTTTCTGCTGCGTTTCGTCAGTCAATTTTTCTTTTTCTGTACCGATGAAAATAAATTACATTTTGAAGATATACTGAAATCAAACAAATATCAAACTTTAATAAAGACGTGGACAATTAATTTAGTCAGTGAAAAATAATATTTGTGGACACTTACCTGCGAAAAAGTGTCGTATTAGAGTGAAATAAATGTTTAGCTTGTCTGGCCGTGTCAGTATTTACAGTCTCGTTCACACAATGGAAGCAAAGCGTCCAGCAGGAAAATGGCCGCCGTGTCAATCATTCTTCCCACAATGCACTGGAGTTCACCATAGTCACCATTTTTTACGACCGCTTTTAAGCCTTACTTTTATAGCTAACGATATAATATGGAGGTAATATGACTATCAAACATTAAAGAAATATGACTGCGCTGCAATTACGCAAGACGACATGACATTTAATATGCGGCGGTTGCCTAAATTGGATTTATACACGTTACGGTTTACTGGTTGCAAGACAGAGTAATTAGATAATTTCGTTAATGTGGATGATTATTATTTTAAAAATCTGTTATTGTCTGACACCCCACCACGAGTAACTCACTGATAGTATATAGATAACCGGACATACTTATACAACTTATTTTGGCAAGCTAAGTACATCGGAAGTAATCAATATAAAGCTCATATTATAAAACCAGTTAACATTTTACACAAACAGTCACACACTGCTCTGCGAAATAAAACTGCGCAAAGCATTTGGAATCTGTACTGCGGTGGTAATGTGCAGCCAAAAACACGCTCCACATTGCTAGAGAAAATACATAACCATGTTACTAGCTAAGCATGTGAGAAGGAGGCTAAGCTAAATAATTTATTTTTTATATTTTATAGTGTTATTTAATAAGCACTTTCAATCCGTTTCTCAAGGCCGTGGCTGAAAAGATGCATGAAGTGCATGTCATAAGAACGACAAGAATTAAAAGCAAGTTACCAGCTAAAATCGTAGAAGCATAGCCATGATGTTTGGAGGACCTGGTAAGGGAAACAAAGTTGGATAATGCTTTTTTACTTTATGCCTGTCTCCTACCCGAGTCAATCCTGTATTTTCAGCCGAACAATAACTCATATTAGTTATTGTCATCTCTTCAGCTTGTGAATTGGGAGTTCACAACTACAGTGGATTTTATTTATTTATTTATTTATTATATTATTATGCCATTCAGTATTCCACAAATACTTACAAATCACTGAGCTAAGAGGTGCAGTTATTCCAGGAAAAAGACACAGGATATTTCTATTAAATGGCCTATGGTCATTTGGGGTCTCCATTTGGTAAGTCGACCGCATCATTTGTTTAGAAAATAAGCTATAGGGTACCCACTGCCATACTCAGATAAAAATCCAATGTGAAACCAATGACCACATTAAGTAGAAAGACTTGGATAACTGGACTTATCCTTGTGTATTAAAATACATATTAATGTGTTCTGAGTATGTATCTTGAGAAAATTTTCTTTTTTATGATTTTACATTACTTATTTAAAATTAAAGTTCATACCTATCAAGGGAGTTATCTTAAATTTACCATCTGGTACACAAAGTAGGTTTACAGTAAACATTTACCCAAAAATAAGACATTATGCCAGAAAACAATAGCATGGAAGCCAATGATTATCGCACAAGACAGACGATTCTTAAGATCACACGTCTGTTCTCAAATAGCACACACACACACCACTTAGTTTGTTTACCTCTGCGCATAAGCCTTGTTCTCTGGTGGCCAGGAGCTCCCGTAAGTAGTTACTGTGATGCACTGCACACAGTTTTTATAACACCGGGTAAGGAATTACCAACAATGTGTTTCAAAATGGGAACTGGGCAAACAAATGCTTAGAACAAAAATGCTGAAACCAAAATATTTGTGTAACATCTATTTATTACCATCTTATATGAGAAATCTGGAAATTACAAAGATCTGCTTTAAACATTTGAACATTTTTCAATCAAAATAAGAAGTAACGATAAGTTAGAAGGGCATCACACCAACCTGAGAAAAGGGAGAAACTAAACAGAAAAGGATGGAAGAGATCAGGGAGGTAAAAAAAAGGAAAAGGAGTTTACATTTGAGTGAAAATGATGCCAAGATATATTTTTGCTACATAATTTTATCCTATGTCTCGAAATGCTTTGGCAACAAATTTACATTATGCCATTTAAAGCCAATTTTGTAATAAAACAGGAAAGAAAAGGGTGCAGAGTATTGATGTATTATTGGCAATAAAATAAGGAGCTGACATACAGTGTCCCCAACTGGTCGACAGAGTAGAGCGGAGATTTAAGTTTTAATATTTCCTCATTTTCGTTAAAAACATTTTTTTTCTGCATTGTCACTGTTACTTGTAAAAAATTTGCATCGTAAAATTCTTCTTTGCAGCTGTGAAAACAGACATGTATGCATTAAAAAAAGGAAAAAAAAACCCACCATAACAACAATAATCATCAATATAATAAACATTTTCTCAACCAAGAGATACTTGCAGTAGAATACAATTTGCTGCGCTGATCAACACCTACACCAACACACAGAAATAAAGACCATCCTCCAACACACAAATACCCCTGACAGATCTCTCAGGTATTCTGGGGCAAGAAGGACCGGCCAGGGCAGTTCTTCTAGCACCCTGCTGAGGCAGTTGCCACGCCTCAGCAGATAAACCCTGACCGCCTCCATCCTGTTCCGTCCACCTGTCTGTACTTCAACCCTCCTGTCTGTCAAACTGCCCCATTCTCTCTGAATGACTCCCTACTTTGTAACTGAAAGAGCTGACCTCACCAACTCCCTCTGCACACACAGACAGACAGATGGACAAGCAAGCACAGGATTGGTCAGTTTCATGTTTCTGTGTGTCTGTGAATCTGATCAGCACCAAGCAGGTACATGCACAAAAAGGTACCCTAAAGGTCTGCCGCCAACAGCACTAAGAAAGACACAACTATACACTTTATTCTCGCCATAATTATTGTTGCTCTACACACTACCAACGAAAGAATGGGACTGGGGAGAGGGAGCTTAATAAAGGGAGGGGAAGACAGACTAGCTCAGTGAGGACAGGGAGAAGGAGAAGAGGGTGGCATTTAAGCACGCTCCCCACGAATGCGACGTGCCAGCTGGATGTCTTTGGGCATGATGGTGACACGCTTGGCATGGATGGCACACAGGTTGGTGTCCTCGAACAACCCCACCAGGTACGCCTCACTGGCCTCCTGCACAGCAAAACAGACAAAGAACACCAGCATGGGTGGGAGTCTCACTGTCACTTCATCTGAGAGAGGACGCAAAACAGCAAAGGCCCATGGGACAGGGGCGGCCGGGTACTGACCTGCAGGGCCCCGATGGCAGCGCTCTGGAAACGCAGGTCGGTCTTGAAGTCCTGGGCGATCTCCCTCACCAGCCGCTGGAAGGGCAGCTTACGGATCAGCAGCTCAGTGGACTTCTGGTACCGACGGATCTCACGCAGGGCCACGGTACCGGGCCTGCAGGACACACACGCACACACAGTGAGGAAAATCACACGGCTAATTTATATGCGGCCAGTATATGCCTGTTAAATCTCCGTGCCTCCCTCGGTCTTGGTCTGGTCAGCTTCAGGACTATAGTGAGTGATGAGCCTGCAATTAGGCAAGCCGTACATGGCCTTACTGCACTCACTGTGCCTGACTGAAATCTTATGTTTAACAATTTACTAACTGAATTAATTCAATGAATTAATATACAAATGGCTCAGCAATGTTTCCAAAATTTCCAAGTTGAATACTCAGATATTTGACCAAATTCAAATAGTTTATGTGCAAATGCACCTTTCTAAGTCCCTCTGGAATAAAGTACCTAAGTGTAAAGTTAAATAACTTATTTTTAAATAACAGCCTAACATGTTCAAATGTGGAATCTGAATTCTGTAATCCATTAATTTTACAAATGAAAATGTATACGTTTTAATTGGTTTGAGTGCCAAAGGAATATCTATAAGTGTATAGTTCCTGTTTTGTCATGTCTCACTGATCTGTCCTGACCCCCACATGACTCATCATAGGGTACTGACCCAGTCTGCGCAGCCATGGTCTAGCTGGGAACCACCACAGAACAGACCTGTCACTGAGTAACAGCTACTAAATTCCAATCTTGGGCTCAAGTTTATGACGCACTGGTGATTATGGCTATCAACTAGACAAATCAATAATTGATTTGATCTTATCAGAATATTTACTGCAGAATTTGAAGAGGTAACACAGAACAGGTTAGGTTTTCAGCGTGTACTTATGATCATAAAAGTTATGCATTTGAATGTTATTAACAAAATTTTAAAAAAAAGTTCTACCTGTTCAAGGAATATTTGCATTTTGAATCTAAATCGGACAGCCCTACTGGTGACAAGTCTGACCCTTACCTGTAGCGATGGGGCTTCTTGACTCCACCAGTAGAGGGCGCACTCTTGCGGGCAGCCTTGGTGGCCAGCTGCTTACGTGGGGCCTTGCCTCCAGTTGACTTACGAGCGGTCTGCTTGGTACGGGCCATGGCACCTGAAGATCACCTGAGAAGACAAGAGAAAAAGGTTTTAAAATTTGTTATGCCAACAACATCAACAAGCCATCTAAAACAACACAATGATCAGTGTTCGATTGCAATTTCATAGTGAAAGACAGAAGAGTTGTGTAATAAATAAATGTGCTGCTGTCTGGTATGTGTCATTTGAAATAAAAGCCTTGTTATACCAATTGTTTTCTGTGAATAAACACATTGTGCCGACTATACAGGTTATGGAATATCAGCGTAATTAACCAAAATAATTACTATAAACTGTGTGACAACCATAGGACTGTTCTGTGACGACAACAGATTCAGGTTTGGCCATCGGAAATGGTATGCAGCTAATCTAGGGAAACGTGTGGGCCAATCAGAGAAAAGGGGGGACCCTGATCAAAGCAAGCCTAAGGACAAAGGCTGTAGCCAATCCACATCCAAGTACAAAGCATAGGAGAGGCCAGATGCTTTCTGAACAATCCGACTCGCGGGCAGATCATCAATCAAAATAAAAAATGAGGACAACGCACCATTGCAACAGCTATGTAAACCAATGAAATTACAGAGTTTCTCCCTCAGAACCAATCAGCGTTTAACGCCATCACTGCGCCCGCCTCAACAAACCCCGCCTACACTAGAGAGAAAACGATGGCTGCTATATGAAACGAAGCTAGGGTGAGACCTGTGTAACGCAAGTGATAGAGGGTGAGAGTTAAAATTTACAAAAATTGTACAATAAACGCTGTATTAACAACAGAACCGACCAGATTAAACAAAAGTTAACACCCTGTGGAACACAAACAAAATACCCAGAACAGGAATCTGCGCTCAACAACTCTGTTTATGAGACGCGAAAGTAACCCATCAAAACGGAGCCGATTTTCAGGTCTCCTTAGAAGTCCCAAGACTGTTTTCTCTGGCGTTTTCGATAGTCGCGTTTGTTTTTTCCTCTACCGATTAAAACGGTGTAATTTCGAACGATACTTTGACATTAACGACATCTCAAACTTTCATATATGTTTAACAAATTATATATGACGAAAAATCGTGTTATTTGTGGACACTTACCTGTGAAAAGGGCGGTTACAGATGGTGAAATAAATGTTTGGCTATTCTGGCCGTGTCAGTATTTTTACTGTCGTTCACACAATGGGAGCCGAGCGTCCAGCGGGAAAATGGCGGCTGTGTCAGTCACTATTCTCCCACAATGCACCACAGTTCATAATAGACTCCATTTTTACTCTGATTATCGGGACGGGAGCATGTTAGTTAAGAAGTTTGTTTTTTAAAACATACATTTAGGAATGTACCGTAACATATATAATCACTATAGTTTTATTATACAAGTGGGGAGAAAATAGGCATGCAATCAACCAGCAATTTTAAATGGTTTTTATAAACGAAGTTGTCCAGACTACGTTCATTTGGCAATTTTTTCAAAGTTTGGAGGGGGTTATTTGATTTCATCCATGAAACTATATAATCGCACGATGATGCAATAGGCCTATGTGTCTCACCTCTGGTACCAGACTTCATTATTTTTGGTTTCACATTCATTTCTGATTAGTAGACCAGTCTTTGCTTTTTTGGCACACTTTGCCCCGTTTTTTTGGGACAATAAGGGACCCTAATTTTGGCAGCTGTTCAAATACGTCTTTTCGAGTCTTTCCATCGTAGTCTTTATTAGAAAGTTGGAATATTGCATTCTTATAGCCTTATTAACGTTATATTTGGTAGACACGAACGTATTACTGCAGCTATAATGCTGTTTCACAACTTCATGTGTAGTACATGAAGTAGAACTCTTTTATACTGCATTGTACTTCAGTTAAACTACAGTATAACTGCAGTAGCTGCAGTAATCTTTTGTAAGGGAAGATATGTTTTTGCATACAATGCATTTATGCAGCTGGACATTTGCACAAGTTATTCTCAAGTTAAGTAGGCTTGCTTCCATAGTAGCCATGGTGTTACAAGCCTGATTCTCTATCCACAATGGCAAGATGGTGTTTAGAGTTGGTTTTATTTGGCTGGAAATAAACATTGAAAACTTGTGAACTGGCCAAGAATAACAATGCACACATACTTATTTCCTGTATCAGATTATCCTATATAATTTTCAATCAGCCATACTCTGTATTAGTATTTTAATATTTTAGTTGTGCTAAATCAAATCAAATTAGATGTATGGAGCTAGTACTGTAAGCAGTTGGCTAGGATGTGGCAGGTACGTCGGACAGTGTATGTGCGTGTATCTGTGTGTGAGTAAATACGTCAGCTGATTGCCCTTGTACATACAAGATTGCTGTATATCTACTGGGACACGTTTAAGCAGGCTGAGAAATTAATACCAAAAATCAGTTTTTATTGGGGGATGGTTGTAACAGTTGAGAAATAAGTGTTAAAACCATCCCCATCCCAGGCAGCCGGCTATTTTTGCATGTGGGGTTGTAGCTAGCATGAATTTGAAGCACCCCGTTTGACTAGAGAAAATGTTTTTTTGCTGTCATGATAGGTAAACCATTTTACATACAATACCATGACTGCTAACCAAAAAAATAGACCAGATGAAATTTACATTTTTACCTCAAAGTTGGTTTGTCCAGGTGTCCTTACTTTCCACATTTAAGACTTAACTGATTTCAGCTGTAGGTTTACACATTAGTAAATTAAGTTAATTTAGTTAAGTTTGGAATAGAAAGCACTGGGAGTAGGCTACTTCAGCACCAGTGATAAATGGATAGTACATTGTCTGTGTGTTTTTATTTATTTATTTATTTATTTATTTATTTATTTTAGTGTATGTTTTCAAATGGCCCAGGTCGTTTTTTGGGAGGTACGTGTCAGACCCAATCCTAATTTGGCACACTCAATTCTTCTAATTATAGCAGCTCAATGAGATCGCTAGCTGTTGAATATGATGTGCTTTGTTATGGTTGGACAGCCCTGCTATAATGGTTAGGGAACTGGCATTATCCTAATTGTTGTGGGTTTAATTCCCAGATGAGGTGCTACGGTTGTACCCTTGTACAAGGTACTTAGCCTGAATTTCATAAGTAAATATCCAGCTGTATGAACGTGTAGGTATTTTAAAAAGTAATCAAGACATAACAAGCTGCTTTGATGTTACCTTGAAGTGTATTTTATTGCTACAGAACACAGACTTCCAAATTCCCTTATATCCATCTGACTACCAATAATTTGCAGACAACTTCCCAATTGACTTAGAATCCAGCATGTCTATCTTGTCGTGAACTCCACGATCTTTGTGCTACAGCACCAACGAAGAAGAGCTGGCGTTACTGACGTTATTTTGTTGTGCCGTTCTTTTCAGTAGTCAACATGGCGGCGGCCAGGAGGAACAAACGCGTGGCGGCCACCCAGCCTGGCTTTTTAAAACTAAACGCAAGTCTTGACCATAATGAGTTGAATACACGGAGAAAGCGTGTCAACAAAAATAAGAAAAAGAACTGGAACAAGCACAGCGACATACAGGATGTTGAAGAGTTCCTGGACGATGTTAGACTACAAGAGAGATCCACAGGGTGAGTGTAACGTTGCTTCGGTATACGTAGCTAACGTTAGGTACTAGCTTGCGTTCTAAGTTTGTGATACTTCTCACCTGGGATGTTTGTTGCGAAAACCATCATCAGAGAGTATACCTCACTTTATCACTAGTTGTCCCCGTTAGATTGGCTCTCCTTGTTTTTGTCTAATGACGGTAATGTTATTTACCACCAGTATGTTTTCGCTCACATGTTAATGACAAGCACATGCTAGCCAACGAAAAACTATATGGTGTACATAGTAATGGCTGCTGTGCTGCATCGTAAAATAGATCAAATTATTCAGGTCTTGTTCGTTGCCACGATTCAGCTAATTTCGCGAATTTAATAGCTGGACGCGTAATATCCGCGATATATCCACCATGTCTACCAACCTCTGTTCAGTGTACCTCTGCCTTTTGTATTTAGGTGCTACACTTATTTGGACTGCTTGGAAACTGTTTTGTGTATTAATGGTGTGTGTTGCAGTGGACTGATATCGGAGAAGCCAGATGACAGCTTGTTTTTTATGGACACCGGTGAACATGTAAAAAACATCCAGAAAGGTACATCACCATTTTTTATTTCTTCATGTAACTTAATATTCTTCATCTCTCCCACACCTTGTTGCACTCCTGTGCAAGGTACTTCAGTAAAATATCTAGCTGTATGAATGGATTGTATCTAAGGAATGTAAGCTGTGAAACTCGCTTTGGAGAAAACAGTCTGCAAAATGCCTGCAGATGTAAATATAATTTGGCGCATAAGGCAGCTTTGAAGTAGCTTTGAATGTACGATGAAGTGTCTGTCCTTCTCAGAAGTTAATGTGAAAGCAGACATCGCTATCAAGAGTTAAAAGAATCTGGTGGTACCAAAACCACAGCCTTAAACCCCTACTGCACACTATCCCCCCCCCCCCCCCCCCCCCCCCCCCCCGCTTTAGTAAAGGCGGAAGTTGACCGCAGTCTGGAACCTCGTCTCTGTTTGATACGGTCTGTGCTGTGGGTGTGCAGGTGGAACAGAGAAGAAAGGCAGAAGGTCCCGGCCCCTGAGGATAGACCTCATCCTTCAGCACGACTCCCTCGTTCCCCCGCCCAAGGAGTGAGTACGTCTGTGACCCGCCCCACTCAGCCCTTCCGCAGGCTGGAGACATCGGGGCGCTTCTGTGGCTCATCCGTACGGACTGTCCTGAGATCACTGTCCCCAGCTGGAGAACACAGCTTCGTTCCCCCCAGGGGTCCCCAAGCCTGGTCCTGGATGGGCATTGCTGATTTTTGTTTTCACGAGAGTTAATAACTAGTTTAGACCTACCAAAATAGGTGAGGTGAGGTAAGTGTGTAATCGGATGCTGTAATTGGTCAGTGAAGTACTGAATACCAGTGTGAGCCAGCAGACTTTATGGCTTTCTAGGGTCAGGTTTGGTGACCCCCCAGTTTGGGCTGTTTCCACACCCTTTACAGGAGGAATTCCCTCATGTAATCAGGCGACAATATCGGCACATTTTCCTTTCGGTGTTGTAGTCGTCCCTTTGGATGCCCAATGAGGATTTCATCCTTGCGCTCCCAGTATTCCCACGGGAATGTGAAGACACACAAGGAACCCTGGGTGCCGTCAAGTGGGCGGAGCCTGGGCACTGAGGGCATTGCATCCCCCCCCCCCCTCCTTTTTCCTCTGACCTCTGCTTTACCCCAGTTACTATATCTGAATATTGGATCACCTAATAGAATGATCATAAGCAGTTATTATTCAAATAAAAGTGGAATATAACTAGTTGAAATAATCATTATGTATCACAAAGTATGAATTATAATGATAGTGGAAATCCCTATAATTAATGATATGTACGTCCTGTATTCTTCTGCAGGCAGATGTTGCAGTTTTTGTGATATAAATGGCAGAATGGGTCTGACAAATTGGAGGGTCTTTGATATGAAAAAGTGTATTTCCTTTTTCTAATTTCTCTTGGTGGTTGAAATGGTAGAATTCTCTATTCTGCTTCTCTTTGAATAAAAAATGTCAGTTGAATGTATCTGTAACAGGTGTCAGTTTAGGTAGCAGATGGAATGGACCATAAATGTTCTCCTGTGCTTGCATTCTCCAGTGTTTTGGCTCACCAGCAGCCTAACGCAAAGAAACTCAGACGCATTTCCCAGAAGGCCGAGCAGCTGGCAGCCAAGGGGGTGCTGCCACGGAGACAGAAGCTACTTCTGAGACGGAAAGTGGCAGCAGGGTCAAAAACTAAAGAGCAGCTCCCAGCCAACAACCACCCAGAAAGACCCTTCTATGACCTGTGGGCAGAGCCAAGTGAGTAGATTGATATTATATCCTCCTGAGACCCAACAGAAAAAAGTATTTGAATTCTTTTGAAATAATACACTTCTTGGATTAAGAAAACATGTTGCAGTGAAAATATTTTCAAAAGCAGTTTTTAATATTTTATTTTTATTGAACGTCCCTTGTAGTGTTGGGTTCAGTGTAGTAGTATACAGCCTTCTTGAGATTAAGCCTCATGAGTTGCTGGGTTTTAGGAGGGTAAGAGATTTCATGACTGTCAAAAGTGCGGTGTGACTCAACCCCTCTCTCTGGTAGGTGAAGTGACTGCAGACCCCTGGTTCCTCGAACAGACCAAAAAGAAGCTGGTGAAGGTGGGTGGGAGGCCGTGTGTCCCAATATTGTATTCACAATACGTGTGAATTTAATTTCAATTGTCCAAACACTTGGGATGTTCAATGGCTTTTGTGTGTGTAAAACCCTCCTTCAGAGACCAGACAAGCTGAACCAGAAGCCGTCCGCATTGCCAGCTGTGGAAATTATTGCACCAGGAGGCTCCTACAACCCCGAGTTCTTCTCCCACCAGGTACAACTAACCCCTCACCCCTCAGTCCTCCATCAACATTTATGTCAAGCTCTTGGCGCATGTAGTCCAAACGGTCTCCTTCAGATTTACTGGAGTGCAGCCATGTTTATGTGCTGTAGGGGGTGGGGTTGATCTTCCACCGGCTTGAGGTCATTGGGTGGTGTTAGTTGAGGATATTGTCAGTAGCCATAAGCGAAACAAAAACTGACCGTGGAAAACATGGTAATTTGTGAAACTGAAACAAAAATGAGACTCACCCATCCAAGAAGCTGAAACAAAATTTAAACTAGAATCTTTGACTCTAAAATGCCCAATGAGGATTTCATCCTTGCGCTCCCAGTATTCCCACGGGAATGTGAAGACACACAAGGAACCCTGGGTGCCGTCAAGTGGGCGGAGCCTGGGCACTGAGGGCATTGCATCCCCCCCCAACCCCCTTTTTCCCCTGACCTCTGCTTTACCCCAGTTAGCATATCTGAATATTGGATCACCTAATAGAATGATCATAAGCAGTTATTATTCAAATAAAAGTGGAATATAACTAGTTGAAATAATCATTAAGTATCATGAAATATGTAAAACTCATCCCTCAGTCCTCCACCGACATTTATGTCAAGGTCTTAGCACATGTAGTCCAAACGGTCTCTTTCAGATTTACTGGGTGTGCCTGTGTAAGGGGAGTGCAGCCATGTTTATGTGCTGTAGGGGGTGGGCTTGATCTTCCACCGGCTTGAGGTCATTGGGTGGTGTTAGTTGAGGATATTGTCATTAGCCATAACCGAAACAAAAACTAGCCGTGAAAAACATGGTAATTTGTGAAGCTGAAACAAAACTTAGAAAACTTTCCCATCCAAGAAGCTGAAACAAAACTGAAACTAGAATCTTTGGCTCAAAAAATTTACAAAAATAAAAACAGACTAAAATGGGAACTTGGAATTTTCTTAGAATTTTGATTCTAAATTATTTTTCAATACCGTGAAGGTTTGTGGCTTGTCAAGCTTCTAGGTAGTCACTGCCACTAGATGGCAATATGCTACCTCGTGCGTTATCACTGACTGTTGAACTTTGAAGTTTAGAAAAACAGATCAAACATGGTTAGCTATCATGGTGCTGGCCTACAAACTGAAACTGGTGTTGGGTGAAAGATTGAGTGTAGTGTGGGATTACTTTGAATGCATTATTGACAGTGTACTCTACTTCTTAATTTGAGTACCTTGTTTCACTAAAAGGTTTTTTTTTTTAGCTATGTGGTTATATTGCTTATTTGTTAAAAGCTTTGAACCTTGTCTTTTGTGGCTGAGATCACCTGTTTTAAATGGACGTTATTGCTCATGCTAATTTGTCAGACATTTTTAAAATGGTGATTAATTTGCATTGATGAAAATAGTGTATATGTGCTGTAAAACTGAATCCTGTTTAGGCAAAAGTGCTTGGTTCTTAGAACACCTTAAATGAAACATACATTCTCCCCCTGAAACTAAAACTAAATTTAGATAATACAAAAAGCAACTGGGCATGAAATTAAATTATCCAAAATAAAATGTAAATAAAAACTAAGATGGCTTAAAATTAAACTCGATTGGAAATAAAATGTAAAAATTGTATATAAATGAAAACCATAAAATTATGTAATGTATAGTGACTTCTAATGTAGTGCATAATGATTAAGCGAGGTGTGTGTGGGTGCGTGTGTGTGTGCAGGCACTGCTGCTTCAGGCCCATGAGGTGGAGGTGAAGAGGCAGAAGGAAGAGCAGAGGGTGGAGCGGCAGCTGGCGGTCCCGCGGGAGGACAAGGCTACAGAGGTACGGCATGACCCTCTGTCCTCCGCCCAAACTGCACGGTGGGGCCATCTTAACCACCTGGGGACTTTTACGTTACATAACAGGCATTTAGCAGATGCTCTTATCCAGAGCGACTTGCGCAACGACCTACCTTCTCACCTACCTGGGGCCGTCTTACCTACCTGAGACCTTCCACGGGGGTCTCCCTCTCTGTCTCTGTATTCTAGGAGACTGTGTTCCAGGAGCAGGTGGAAGGCCTGCTGGAAGAAGAGGAGGAGGAGGAGCTTGAGAAGGAAGGGGCGGAGACTGCGGAAGACAAACCAGCCGGTCAGAGTGCTTCTCGAGAGAAAAAGACCGAGAGACAGCGGAAGAGGGAAAAGGCAGAGAAGGAGAAGGTACAAGCTGAGGAAAAGGGGGGGGCATTTGGAGTCTATTCTGTATTGGCTTTGTTCTGCCTGGGTGTTGATTGAAGTTTGTGTGTGCATGTGTGCGTGTGTGTGCATGTGTGCGTGCGTGTTCTCTGTGTATAACCCTGCTCTGGGCCCGGTCTCTGTGCAGGAGCAGCGGAAGAGGGCGGAGCAGGCTTTGACGGGCAGGCGGCAGCAGCTCTTCCAGCTGCGCTCCATCGGGGTGGAGCTGAAGAAGAGGGAGCAGCGCACCTCGGAGAGGCAGGCCAAGCGCCACGCCCGCCAAGAGGCACAGAAGAGCCTCCCCCGCCGCCTCGGCCGACTAAAGTCAGTCCGGCCTCTGAGTCATTACACCCGAGTGTGCATGTGTGAATGACACCAGCAATGTGCTGTGTGCGTACCTGTCTATGCTTCTGTGCCTGTACTTGTATTAAGTGTGTGATCTGTGCTCTCTCTTGTGTGCATGTATGTGCGTGTTTGTATGTGTGCCTGTGTGTGTGTGTAGGTTCCAGGCTCCTGATCTGGAGGTGCAGCTGAGTGATGAGGTCCCTGGCTCCCTACGCTTGCTCCGGGTCAGTCCCTCCTCACCCTCCTTTCACCCCCCCCCCCCCCCCCCCCCCCCCCCCCCCACACACACAGTGTCCTCACAAATCACTGTATCACCATTAACACACACACACACTGCCAGCATGTGCCAGTGCAGCTGAGAACTTTTAAGCTGTGAACTCCACTACAGAGCTTTTCCCTCTCTCTTACACTACATGGCCAAAAGTGCGTGGATACCCGAACATCACATCCGTATGCGCTTGTTCCAAAGCATGAACATCATTCCAAAGCATAGGTATTAATATGGAGTTGGTACCACCTTTTTTCTATAATATAACTTTTCAATGAAGGCTTTCCACTAGATTTTGGAACATGGCTGCAGGGATTTGGGCACTGATGTTGGGTGATAAGGCCTGGCTCACAGTCGGTATTCCAATTCATCCCAAAGGTATCTGATGGGGTTGAAGTCAGGGCTCTGTGCAGGCCAGTCAAGTTGTTCCGCACCAAACTCGGCAAACCATTTCTTTATTTCCACTTCACAGTAACGGCACTTACAGTTGACTGCGGCAGCTCTAACGGGGAAGAAATTTGACTAACTGACTTGTTGGAAAGGTGGCATCCTATGACAGTGCCACGTTGGAAGTCACTGAGCTCTTCAGTATGACCCATATTACTGCCAGTGTTTGTCTATGGAGATTGTGTGGCTGTATGGCAGGATGATTAGCCTGCCTGGCTAACACTGGCACATTTACAGGAATGTTGTTAATGTGCATTGTCCCTAGCAATAAACTGATAAAATACATTTACATACTAGAATTCCCTTCCTGCTCCTGACCGCCTGTGATTTTGTGTCCTACAGCCAGAGGGCAGCGTTCTCAAGGACCGCTTCAAGAGCCTGCAGAAGAGGAACATGATTGAACCCAGAGAAAGAGCCAAGTAAGCCCCTCCCCCCTAACTAAAAGTCCCCTCAGAAACCCCAGTCTTAACCCAAATCATTGTGTGTGAATGTGACCGATTCAGGCGGTGCTTTTAGGGGAATTTTTGTGTACAAGCGCCTCAGTCGGGGACATGTTGACTCCAGCTGAGAGGGTAACTAGTTGTGAACGTTTCAGGCAGTTCTGCGTCCCTCTCTTTGCATGTCGTCCGTTAACTACGACTACCAGCAATTTTTAAACGTAGTGCTTTTTTCAGAGCTGCGGCTTTGTGCTTATAATTAGCCGCAGTGTGTCACTGCTGCTATTATTGGCTACGTGTGCATGCACGAGTACGGAGATTAATTTTTAGATACGGCGGCGAGCGCTCCTGCTGCGCCTTCCACATTTTGCAGGCGTAGGATGAACGGCCGCGTTAATTGGCTCGCGGCATCTTAAATTGCGAGCTGCGCTCTTCGGCGGGGTCGGAAGTGTCCCGTCAATTACGTGAATGGGACGGAGCAGCTGCGGCGGCGATAGCGCTTATCCAGCGCGAGCGCGCGGCTGTAGATATGCGCTGGAGTCGGCACGACGGCTCCTCCCTGCCTTTGACGCGCTTCGTTAATAGTGTTCCCCGGGTGGCTGCCATGGTTACGTTAACCCTGTGCTGTGCCTTGGATCGCTGGGGTTTCGCAGAGTTTTTTTTGAGGACCGAACGGGCTTTTACAGAGAGAACCCAGTGACTCTTCGCCTTTCGGTGTAGTGCAGGCCTGTGTAGGCGTCGACGGCAGTCGGGTTTTCATGAGTGCACCTGCACGCGTTAGTGGGGATTTCTGCTGGTATGTACCATGTGCCTGTGCGTGTGCTGAGCTTAACGCATGCTCTCTCTCTCTCTCCTCTGCTCTCGCTGCCCGCAGGTTCAAGAGGAAACACAAACTGAAGTATGTGGAGAAAAGAGCCTTCAAGGCCATCACCTGAAGACCAGACCCCCAAACTCCCTGCTCCCACTCTCTGTTTGGAATAAATGAATCTATGTTTGAACCGCAAAGCTCCTGCCTTTCTTTACTGACGACGATGAAGTGTTTCCACCGAGCAGAACTGAAAGAGTCTGACCAGTGCGTTAAAAAATGAAGGAAGATACCTTCATGCCATGACCAGTCCACTCGCATGTCTTTCTCATCCACTAAAGGCTCTTATTGCCAGGTTATGCACTGGTCTGCAGGTCGTTTAGCTGTGATCCTCGGAAAGCTGGATGCATTGGTAGAGCGGTGGGCCACTGTACACAGCATGAGCACCATGGCCACTGAATGGCCCGAAATGTTAGCCAAGTTCCTTTTTGGTTTTTGTTTTGGTTTGTCATTAGTTTGGACAGTTTCTTTCCCCTGGAAAAGAGTAGTATAAATTGGCCCAGATGACCAGCCTCCATGAGTGTACATGGAGTTATCCCTTCTGTGCCTGTGAGCGCTGCTTTCAACCGCATCGTCCACTTTTAGCTCCAGGTCCTCCTTCACACACATTTTAATGGTACAAGAATGTTCAGGGAAATAAATGTAAAAAATAATTTTAATTGTATTTGTGTGTGTGTATCCACATCAATATAAACATTTCGGGTTATTTTGGTAATTCGTGGTTCTGGTCTGGCTGAAGCTGTGTTGATGTCATTCTGTTTTGACGGCTCAGGTTGCGTTAATTGAAATATCGCAAGGCTCCCTTCATTTGCATGCAAATGGGTGTAACGGGGGCTCTGAACTGCAAGAGCATAATTGAAAATAGTGTGCAGCGTGTGTAAAATTATTGCATTAGTAGTCACGAAAGCCAAACATTTACATGTCGGCACAGCCATTTGCGAAACGTGTTCATTAATCCGATAACCAAAACGGATACAGTCCCTCTCAAATCTGAAGTATTAATTATGAATGATATGATGCTTTAAATTATATTTTCACGCACGCTTCCATTCACTTGTACGTGTCCTGCGCAGACATCCGTGTCGCTCTCGTCCATTAAAATGGCGTGCTGGTGAGGTAATGGAAGATGTGTCCCTCCTGGTGGGAGTGAGACTGGGCAGCGCGCACTGTGCCGTCACACGGGTGCTTATGAAGCACTCCAGGCTCAGTGGCTGAACTGATTTCACGAGGGCTTGTTGAGACACTGATCCCATTGTCTCAAGTGCCCCTCTCACTCGCAGGAAACAGCCGTCTGTACGAGGATCGCCTCCTGCCCAGAATCACGCCAGCGCAGGGTCTTAGCAGGGGCGGGGGTGAAATTACTTTCCTTTGGTGGAAGAGTGGGGGGGCGGGGTAGTGTGAGGGTGGGGGTGAAGGCAGGGTCCCTCACCCCCAGGCACTCTAGCTGTGATATTGGGGTAGGTGAGTAGCTCCCTGTTGCCTTCGCATGGCTATCTTAGCATAAGCAGGGCGTGCCGCTTGACTACAGGAAATGGACTGGATACTGAGGATGAGGAGATCAGGTCATCTCCACAGCAGGTCACCACAGCGCCCACACCAAACCCTGAGCCTCATCACTCCCCATCTCTCCCATCAACACAAGGAGGAGGAGGGGCTGAGGAGTAACTGTCTGATACTGCCCAATTAGCCGAGTCTTTAATTACCTCTGTCTGTTTGAAGGTGACGTGGCTCTCTTGGTCTAATCTCATTATCACTTAATGGGCGGGGAAATGTAATCTTTACCTAGGAACAGAGTACTGACTGCTTCTGACCTGTGGTAGGCCCCCCTGTGGAGAAAATCCTGGCGCTCTCGCTAATCCTGGCGCCCCCCCCCCCCCCAAACGCGGTACTGACGCGTTTCTCAGCAGCTTCCACCAAGCCTGTGTGGAGCACACCCCCCTCTACCAGCTCCTGGCAGTAGCTTAGAATGCTGGTTTTGAGGCCCAGGACCAGGTGTTTGTTGGTTCAAATCCACTTATGTTAAAGCCCAAGTCTGAATTCTGAAGTTGTCCTCCAAGCAAATATAAAATAATAATGTGAATAACTCTGAATTGCATGACCATTAGGTGTCACCCCAGACAAATATGTCCTGTGCACTCAGAAATGAAGATATGACATATTTTTGTTCTTTCAGAAAATGTGCCCTCAAAATACAATCATGTATTGTTTGGCTACTAAGTGCCTTTTACAAGCAAAAAAGGTACACCAAAGGTACAATTTTATGTACCTATATGGTATCACCCCAGTGACAAGCATTTGTATCTTTTTAGGTACTTTTTTGTACCTTTTTTCTGAGAGTGTAGCAGTGTATTCAAGTTCACACATTTGACTGTATGAATGTTAACTTTATAACATTTGTAGAAGTAATACCAATTTTCAAACAACGCCATCCTTTGGCACTCAGCAACTGGTCTATAATAATAAAATAAATAAATACAATTATTTTTATGAATTATATAATGATTTTAACAGCTCAAATTTCCTTCCAGCAGTCAGAATGAAACAGCAGTGGAAGAGCATATCACACACTGGGTGGAGATTGGTTATTTGATATAAACATCAGTCAAGTTTCAAAGGAATTTAACCCTTCTAATTAAGAATTATTGCAGCTACATTTGAAATTTACATAAAATCCCAAGGGAGGCAGCTTCTTTGAGTAATGAAAACTCTGGCTACCAGCCATTTTCTCATCGTCAGACGCCGGATGAAGAGAAGGCTAGTGAACGGCACATAATGGCTGCAGTAGCAAGGAAAAAAGGTCTGTCATCACATGAAACTGTTGAGAATCCCCTCCACTACAGTCTCAGCCCCATGAGCGTGTGTGTGTGTGTGTGTGTGTGTGTGTAAGAGAGAGAGACCTTTGATGTGGCATTATTTTAACACTTAGAGGAGGCAATTCCTATTACTCAAAGATTTCAAAAATAAAAACTAAAAATATAACGCCAAAAATTTTTTTTTTGAGAGAGAGAGAGATTGAGGCAGAGAGAGGCAGAAACAGGGACGGGGTGTTGGTTTGTGGCATGTGTTGGCACGTTGGGGATTGAAAGCCCATTTGGGGATTCCGACAGTACACCTGTGCCTCTCGTCCATGTGACGTCTCTCTGCCGGGACACGCTGCCGAAATTCCTCCAGCACCTCAGACCTCAGCTGACTGACCGCAGGAGTGCCTGTCTCCCTGATTCAGCCATGACCCCGAAAGGAAGCGCCCCCGCCTACAATCAAGAGAACAGCCCCAAGGCTGGTGTCCCAAACCCCTCCTTCCAATAATGATGTCTCCAGACTGTGTCTTCTCACTCTTCCAAATTGGCTGCTTCCTGAATCTCAAATAGGATTTGAGTTGGGGGGGGGGGGGGGGGGGGGATGTTACTCAATCACTGCAGCTATGCTCTCTGACCTCTGACCTCTGGGCCGTCCTGCCTTCAGATGCTGCCAGGCCTCGTTAGGTGTGGGAGGGGCTTAAGTGTGAATTTATGCGTGAGACCGCTTGGCTTCCAGTCCTGGCAAACACGAGGTGTTGGAGAAGAGGATACACAGACACCCACAAAGTAAACAAATAGGGCCCATCTGACTCGCCAACTCTTTGGTCTTCCTCTCTTTTGGTTCTTGTCTCTTTTCACTCCCATGTAGGAGAGAGAGAGAGAAGGGGGGGAGGGGGGTAGAGGAAAATGGCAGCCAAAAGCCAGAGATTTAGAGTGACTGACTGAGTCAGCTTATTCCCTTCCTCTCTACCCCACTCTTGACATCCCTCTACTTTCTTTCTTTTTTATCTACCCTTCTATTTCTCCATCGCTCTCTTTTGATCTGCAGTCCCTCTGTTCCGCGTTCCGCTCGCCCCCCCCTGCGGAGGTGAGGCTCGTGCGGGGCAGGTCACGCGTGTCCTGTGATCGATGAGGACCGAGAGAATGATGGTGCGCGAGAGTGGGAGCGACCGCGCGAGACGGGCGCGCGGGTGTGACTGGGGGCTGTGCGCGGGTCGCGCAAAAAACCGTTAACAAAATCACAGGCAAGAGAGCTGGGGGGGGAGAGGGGAGAAGGAAAGCACAGAGGCATGAGGAGATGAAAGAAGGTAAAGAGCAGTGAGCAGTGGATGTAAGATATCTGGACTGGACCAGTGGAGGAGAGAGAGAGAGAGACAGAGATAGGGAGAGATTGAATGAAAGAGAGAGAGGTGAATGAGAGAGAGATGGAGAGAGAGGGAGAGATTGAGAGAGAGAGAGAGGATGAGAGGGAGGGGATAAAGTGGAGAGAGAGATAGAGGGAGGAGCAGAGCTCTAATCCTCTTGACACACGCAAGCGCTGGGTGCCTGTGTGAGAGGGAAGGAGGCAGACCAGGTGGATGGGAAGGTGTCAATAGAAAGAGATCACCACTGGGACCCCCAACCAAGAGGAAGAAAACAGATGACTGCAAGCAGAAAGACAGAGGGAGAGCAGTAGATTCCCTTCTTCCAATACCACGGAAAGAGAGAGTGAGAGAGAAAAAGAGTGAGAGACGGAGAGAGAGAGAGAGTGAAATGGAAGAGCAGCAGAGTGGAAGGGCTTCTTACTAGAGGAGAAACCAAACAGGGAAGCGATCCCACCACATTTAGAGAGAGAGAGAGAGAGAGAGAGAGAGAGGAGGGAGGGAGGGGGAGAGAGTGGCGCGCTCAGAGAGGGTGACAGAGCTCGTGAGCAGAGCGGAGAGTCGGAGGAAATCAAAGAGCACGACAGAGAAGGGAAAAACAGAGGCAGCCGCGGGGAGGGAGGAGAAGGCAGGGCACCAGAGCAGCACACGGGGGGGACACGGAGGGAGAGAGAGAGAGGGAGGAAAGAGAGCAGAGCAAAGGGGGGGAAAGGATGGAGGAGAGGAGAGGCGCCGCTCTCCACCGCTGCCGGCACGCGTGAGCCCGTGGACGGAGACGCCGGCTCGGATTTGAGCGGGAGGAGGGGACGCGAGGGGCGAGCGCTCCGGTGCGTAAGTGCGTGTCTGCGTGAGGAGCCGCCGCTGATGTGCGCCGCGCCGGGCGGCGAACGTCTGTGCACGCGCGCGGAGGCGAGGGCGCACGAGGCCGGCCGGGTCCTGAGGTCAGCAGCCCGTGGGCGGCGGGCAGAAAGGGAGTGAGCGCAACGTCGGGTCGTGAGTGGCAAAAAACCACCGGCGGACACAGCCATCGGCCAGTGAGAGCGCGCCAGAGCTTCGAGCGGTCGAGGAAAGACGGGGGACAGCGGGCTCGCAGACGCACGGACGGAGCGCCAGAACGCAGCGCTGAGCGGCGGGAAAGCGTCTCCCGCTGAGAGGGGCTGAGGCGTTCGGGGCTGAGCGAGCGCGTTTCGTGGCAGGGTCGGGGGGGCGGGGCGGGGGAGGCGGGACCGGGGAGAGGTGGAGCGTGTGAGCGTGTGCCCGTGCGTGGAGGGGAGAGGGTGAGCGTGCGGTGACAGAGGTAGAGCGTTTGCAGAGGTGAGGGAAAGGGCAGCTTGGGTGTCAGACGGAAAGGCGAGAGCACGGCAGCAGAGCGCTCGGGGCGAGCGGGACCATGGACGGTCGGTGAGGCGCTCGCAGGTCCGGACAGCGCCGCTGGTGCGGGAGGACCCCGGCTCCCTCCCTCTCTCTCTCTCTCTCTCGCCCTGGTGGACCGGGGACGGCAGCGGTAGGGCACCGCAAAGCTTCCGGAGTCTGTGGATGCCTCCTGCTCTGAGCCATGGGGGAGTGGACCATCCTAGAGCGCCTGCTGGAGGCAGCAGTCCAGCAGCACTCCACCATGATCGGACGGTAAGGCCACTCAACCACCACTCTACTGCCAGTCTTACTGTCTCCCTATTACCACTCTACCCTCTCCCTATAAATCCACTCTACTACTGCTCTATAACCACTTTACCCTCTCCCTATAAATCCACTCTACCACTGCTCTATTACCACTCTACCCTCTAACTGTATTCACCCTACCACCTGTCTATGACCACACTACCCCCTCCCTATAAATCCACTCCACTCTACCACTGCTCTATGACTACTCTACCCCTTCCCTATATCCACTCTACCACCTCTCTATGACCACTCTACTGATTCCCTATCGCTGCTCTACTGACTTTTTGAAAGGATGGAGCCTCTGGTCTGGAGGCAGTGGGATGTAGGCTGGGAGTTGGGCACTATGGAATCTGACTGGGTTGAGGACTATGGTCTGTTCCCTCCCGCGTTTCCAACAGAATGCTGGCTGAGCATATGTGTGTGATCAAGGCCGCCACTGCCAACGGAGTTGTAGGAGGTGGGCGGGGGGCGGGATTGTTGTGATTGGTCAGGAGCAGTTCCAGCTGTCTGTTTTGGACAGCAGGACCTTGTGTGATGCCACCCCCTCCATCTCTCCCTGTCTCTCCCCCATCCCTTCCTTTTCTCTCTCTCTCTCTCTCTATCACAGCCATTAGATACAACTATAACATTAAGTATCATTAATGTCATTTGCCTCACCTTTCTGTGTAAATCACTCTGGATTGAAGCACCTGCTGAATGACTGAATGTGAATATAAATGCTGTCAGTCTTGGGCGAGGCCCACAGCAAATGATTAAGGAGGTCATTGTAAAGAGCATGGGCTAATTCAACACCTGTTCATGTGTTTGTGCCACCTACAGGCCCTGTTGATTTTGGAGGTTTGTTGATTTTTGTTTTGTTGATGACAGTCTGGGATAGCAGCTCTTGGTGTGATTGCCTGGGTTTCAGGGTTATAATCATATTCCTGGGAACTGCTATGAGCAGATGCTTTGTACCTCGTTGGAGGAGCCATTCAGTCAGCCTCCGTGAAAATTAGTGTTTCAGTGCCGTAATACTAATGCTGGGTAGGGCTATGGAAGATGATCATTCATTGGTTGAAGAGCCATTGAAATGATCATTCATTTCATATAGTTTATTTGGTAGGGACAATGCAAGTTAACATAGTACCACTTCAACTCGTTACAAACAAGTTGATGTAACTGATGTACCGCATTCAGAGATTATAGCTACTTCTAGTTTCCAACTCCTGTCCCTCCAGTGGCTGGAGAATCTTTGAAATAATCATTTATTGGCTGAAGTGGCATTGAAAACAGAACTGGGTTCATGGAAGAACTCAGAGGGGTCTGAAGCGCCTATGGAAACAGAAACTCTGCACCTAGTTGCCTTACCTGTAACTGAACATCACAGGTATAGAGTTATCATAGGTACACAGTTACTGTAATTATTATCTGTGCTCAGTAATTCAGGTCTTTATTCATTCGAACTAGATAAAAAATGTATGTGTATGAAGGGCACCAGAAACAGGTGGTCCAAATGCCTTTTTTAAATTTACAAATGGGTGGTCCAAATGCCAAAACAGACTTTGTTTTTGGAGTTGGCGGGTGGAGGGTGTATCAGATAATAAAATTCCTTCTGACGAACAACACATTCATAGCACTGAATTTATCAGCGCTGAGCTGCAAGACACGATGTTAAAAATAAAAAATTGAGAGAGTCCATTGGTCCCTTCTGGTGCCCCTGATACACTTACACTTAAATAATCATTACTTTTCATTTATTAAGCATATCATCATTTTTGATGTTTTCCTTTTTTATTCTGGTTAACTATTCTCTTGTTGGTCAAAAGGTCAGTGGTTTTGCCCAAGGGCCAGTAGCAGAATGACCCTGCAGTGAAGGAAATGGCCAAATACAGACAGTCGTACAAGAGTAGCCATTTCTGCCAGTAAATTCAGGGCTCGATGTAGGATGTGGCAATAGGAAAAAATATTCTAATAAACAAAATCAATAATGCAACCGGTCTAAATTCCATAAATGTAGGTCTGCTGGGTCTGCTGTTAACAGTCTGTGGCTGCTCTGCTTTTGCTGTAAAGAGAATTTGAAGGATTTCCCAGGAAAGGCTGTCAGTCAAAACATGTTTTATTTTTTTTCTCGTGTGGAGTTTCTGCTGCCGACAGACTAATTGAGTCCTGTGAAGAGGGCATTGATTGCATTAATTAAGGTCCGTTAGGGAATGCAAGGTCAGGTTGACAGTCATGTGACCAATAATGTCATTAAAAATGCGATGTGGGTAATCATGTTTCTCTCATTTCCCCTCCCCAGGGGTTAAAAAGATTGGGCTGGTTTTGCGCGGCTGATGGCCCACAGTGGGACTGCTTTGGGTGCAGATGGGGGGGGGGGGTGTTGGGGGTGCGGGGGGGGGGGGGAGGTTTCTTTGAGCGTGCTGCAGAACAGGGTCATTTTACTGTGACTTCATTCTAGTTCATCGCTTCTCTGCAGATTTTTTTTTTTTTTTAAAGCAAGCAATGTTCATGCAAAGGAGCGCGGATTACAAAGGCTGTTTGCTATGAATAATTAATTTTGCGCTGCTCAAACAGTGCAAATGTTTTCTCACAAAGCTGCAGTGCTTTCTGTTATTCTGTGTTTGTAACTGTGTTAAGTACAGTACGTGTGTGTTTGTGGGCGTCAGTTTCTATGCACACTGAGCTGGTGTCTGTGGTGTGTGTGTGTGTGTGTGTGTGTGTGTGTGTTTCTCCAAGAGTGTGTTTCTGCGAAATAAAAAAGCTTTCTGTTGTATGTTGTAAATGCACATTTATGGTTTTGTGATGATGTGTGTCATTTGTGTGTCCTTTATTTTTGAGCCTTCCTTTACATGTTTGTATGCACAGACAGTGATGAGTGTTCATTGTATATGGATATATGTGAGAGTGTGTGCTGTTTGTGACATGTTATGAATGTTATTGTACATGCTAGTTAAAGGATTTTGACTGTGTTTGTGTGCGTGAGAGTGTGAGTGTGTGTGTGTGTGTGTGTGCACGTGTATGTGGTTGCGTGCATGCGTGCATATGTCCTTGCTTGCGTGCGCAGGTTTATGTGTGTGTGCGTGAGTGTGTGCGTGATCATGTGCCTGTGTGTGTGCTGCTCTTTTATTCCCTACCGCTGAATACATTATTATAATGGACGTCTGTGTGCTCAGCAGATGCTCATACCTAAGGCTACATACCACACAGCGCTAAGATTAGCACAGCCTGGCAAATGCAAGGGCAGTGTTGCGTATTCTCTTCTCTCTCTCTATGAATAGACCAGCCAGTGAGGGTCCAGACGGTGCTATATATACACGGAAGACACAGGATGCCGAGTTCATTCATACAGATATTTCATTGCCTTTCATTTTACCTGTGCTTTTCTTTTTTTCTTTGCATTATGTGCACACACAAGGCATGTGTTGCTCAGATAGTGAAGAGGGGAGGACCGTAAATATAAAGGTTGTGTGCAGCGCCTTTTTTTTCTTGCATTTAATATTTCCGCTGACGTGAGATAAAGGCATGTAAAGATTTATCCCCAAATGAGCAAACAGCAAATACTCTGGTATTATGAGGAGTAGTAAGAGAACTTTTTGTCCTGTTGCTTTCAGGATTTAAAAAAAAGAAAACTAATTGAAAAAATCTTGATTGAACAGTATAATTATTTGGTTCTTTATGTGTAAATTTAACCATTCAAAATGATGAATTTGATTGCGCATGGTTTTTGCACACAAAAAAAAAACCAAAAAACAAAACAATGAAGCCTGTTCTGAAATCACAGTTTAGACTGCCGACAGAAATGTCAGACAAAGACTCAGGCAGGAGGCGGTATGCTGTAGC
Source organism: Anguilla anguilla (assembly GCF_013347855.1). Lineage (NCBI taxonomy): Eukaryota > Metazoa > Chordata > Actinopteri > Anguilliformes > Anguillidae > Anguilla > Anguilla anguilla. Next base: position 30,391,956 of record NC_049212.1, read on the forward strand.
TCTCCAGCTGATTCATAGAAGAAGAAAAAAATGAACCAGACGGGAGTTTTTCCCCATACAAGGATATGAACCTGCGCCCCTCTGGGGTTGTGGCCTGAGCCCTACGCTGTGCTGGGAACCAGCCGCTCTCCCACCTGAGAGCCTTTGCCGTGTGGGAGAAGACTGGGTTATGAATGACCCTGCTGAGGCCGTTCACGGACCCATTCACCCACAACGAATCAGCCATCCACGTGCAGCGGAGAGCGTTATTCACACGCTGGTAGACAAGTGGCCTTCAGCCTTTACCTGCTGGCTGTGCCTATATTTCTGTTTGGCCAACCAGGACCCCTCATTACCCCACACACTCCCCACACTCCCCACTCTAAACCTGAAAGCACCGGGGGAGGGAGAGCAGAGACGGGGAGCAGTTACACATGCCTGTGTGCAGATATACGTGCCTTACAGGACTAAATATGGTCAGGCTGCGTTTAGGTGAGTGTGAAGGGCAGCTCATTCACAGAACTCTCCAGTGAAGAGGAACCGGCTCCCTTTACTGGGAAGGAATGAGTGGGTAAAATTCGAGTGTGACCTGCGTTGATCGTTTCCAGTGGGGGGCGTGTGCGTGAGTGCCGATGCGCTTCGGGGGGGCGGGACCGAGCTGACAGGAGCGTACGTGTCCGTTTACTGTGCGCGTTTACAGGTATGAGGGGCCTTTTAAACAGACACTCTCATCACGGGCAGAGAAGCCCGAACACGCGTGTGCGCGTGCTAGCGTGCGGGCGCTGATGGAAACGCTCCAGCGTGTTCTGACTAACTGTCAGCTGGCAGTGTGGATGTGGTAAACAGTTTCTAGCAATTAGACCTTGTGTTCCTGATTGATAGCTTTATGTCTGTTGACTCAAATGTGTATGAGGGGGAGGAGTGTTTACATGTCTATCACAGAATTAATACAAAAATAAATAAAAATAAATAAATAAATAAATAAATAAATAAAAAATGCAGAGCCCAAGTGATACTGAGCAGCGCTTGGCTTGATGGCTACTGAAATGCATTATTTACACTGACAAAAAACCAATGTTGTTGTGGAATGCTCGGAAACTATCACCGTGGTGACAGGCTTTGTATGCCCAGATGGTGTTGCTGTGGTACAGTGCATCCATTTTCCTTCTCCTGTAGTTTACCTGTAGACTGCAGTTGGGTTTATGTGTGCTTTTGCGGATGTTCATGTGTATATTTTTGTATGTGTTTTGTGTGTGTATGTGAGTGCATGTATGCCTGTGTGCCTGTATGCATGTTCATGTGGATGTGTGTGTATGCGGGTGCGTGCAAGTGTGTGTGTGTCTGTGTGTGTGTTTGTGTGTGTGTATGCACATGTCATCTCTCTCCTGTACACTCACTTCTCCACCTTAGTGCCACTCTCCACCCCCCCCCTGCACAATCCAAATTAAACCAGGATAAAATTAGACCTCACGGGTCCTCTGCTGTGCTGGCGGACACTAAAGACTGGGGGGGTGGGGGGGGGGAGGTTTGGACACCCCCTCTCACAGTTCCGTGTCGGACCCTGAGCCTGTGGCGGTGCAAGCTAAATTTGGGGCATATCGTGGAATTTCTCTCTCCTTCCGCAGAGGGTATGCACTAGGTTCCAAACATAGTTGTTTGCACACGTCCAACCCCTTCGAGTCCCAGTCATCGAACAAGCCCATCAATCAAATTTTATTTGATATAACACACTCTCTACCAAATGAAATGTCACAAGGGTCCATTTCATATAAACCAGTTACAGGAGAAAGGAGGAAAGGAGGCGCAATATTGCTAAGTTAGCGGCACTCACCAAGAGTGATGGCAGCGGAGGCAACGGGGGTGCGATATGATCTAAGACAGGAAGATGCCCTTACAGAAAGGTGCAGTTCTCAAATCAGCCATTTTCTCTTGAGAGGATGAAAAAAAAGCGCATAAAAACCCCCCTCGGCTGTTAAATGTCGTTTTCTCTGGGGTCCCTTAAGGGCAAGCGAAAATAAACTTTAAGAGCAAATCCACTTTGTGATGAGAATGAGTGAGAACGTCAGGGTCACTGCCGAAGGGGAGGGGAGGGGAGGAGGCGGAGGCGGAGGCGGAGGCGTAGATTTGTGCTGGGAGGGGGAAGGAGTCAGAACAACAATGGAGAGGCCCCGATGTTGGGCTGAGAGCTTTCACTTACCGAGCCACCTCTGCGGTACGCTAGGCAAAAGAATGTTGCAGCACAATGGGGCTGATGGGAGATGGAGTCCAGGACTGGTCAGAGAATCCCATGTTCTGGTCTTCAGCTCCTATTGTTCTGTAATGCCCAGCCTTTCCAATGTGATTTCCTCTGTGTTACAGACTAGAAAAAAGGCTCTCCTCTAAACAGACTCTGTGTTCATCAGTTTGTTGCTGAGCGGATGACATAGTGTCCATTTGAGGACAGAAAGAGGTGCCCGTCGTTTATGTGAGGTGGATCTGTCTATTTTCCCTTGAAATAATGGAGGCCATCTGAGTACAACAGAGTCCAGTATGCTGAAGGAATATTAACCGTTCACATGCCATCGTTGTTTATATTTAAATCAGAGAGAAATCATGAACAAAAAATTAAACAGAAGAGCGTGCGGCTGCTTCACGCTCAGCTAGCTCCTGAAAGCACCCAGAAGCCTAAATTTACATCATTCACCAGAGGAGCCTGAGGTGATCCAAAACCCTACCTGAGGCAGGGACAAAATGGCTCCCAACACGACAACAGATTTTAGACAGTGTTACCCCGGAAGTGAATGCAGAGCAGCAAAGAGGCAGCTCAGCATAAACGGGTTATAAAGGAACCGAATTAGCATGGGGCTAGGCTTGCTAACCCTAGGGAAAGTATCTTAGTAATGGATTTGTGACCTTACAGCACCGTGGAAGCCTTTGTGTTGCAACTTATCTCTCCCATTCGGTGCCAGGTTTGATAAAAATTAAAAGATGGTGAAGACATCACAGGCGCCGTGTGTTGAAACGTTAATTTATTCACCGATTAGAACCTGAAACTAAAAAAGGGGTTTTAATTGAATGAATTGTTAATTTTGGGAGGGGGAAGGTAGTTATGGGCTAATTTTGGCATGTATTGAGGTGACACTCGCAAACGCATGTTCGGCACGTCTGCTACCTCAGAGAGATGGTGAGAATGACACCCTCTGTGAGTGTGACTCAGTGATGTCACAGCCACATCTCTCTTACACCTCTATTCATTTCTCTGTCTAATTTCTGCTCCCTTTTTTCTCTTTCTCTCTCTCACTCTTACACTCTCATACCATCTCACTCTCTCAATCTCCCTTTCTCTCTTCACTCTCTCTTTCACTCTTTCTCTCCTACTATCTCATGGTGTCTCTCTCTCTCTCCCTCTCTCTTTCTCTCTCCCACTCTCTCGCTCTCTCTCTCTCCCTCTGTCTTTTTCTCTCTCTTTCTGTCTATCTATCTCTCAGCAGTTTCACCTGAAGTATCCCACCCCACATAAATTATCTCCTGGTAGGTTTCCATCCTTCCTTCCCTCTTCCCTCTTCTATAACCTCTCTCTCCCACACTGTCTGTCTACCTCCTCCTGTTCCCCATCATCTTTCTCTGTCCCCTTCTTCTTTCTCTCTCCCCTCCTTCCTCTGAGTCTACCTATCTCCTTTCAGCATTACACACACACACAGGCACAAGCGCACACACACACACACACACACACCTGCTGGAGTGGCTGAGTATCAGGCTCTCTCTCTCCCAGCTGTCTCAGTGCCTGTAACAGTGCAGAGTGAGTGCATGCAGTGGGCTGCGCAGCTGGAATACCTGCTGGTGGGAGGGGCACGCAAACGTGTCGCTGCTTCCTTTTCCCCCAGCGGAGATGCTGCAACCAAGCTGTCTGAGATGCAATCAGCCTGTGAGCCTGGGGTTGTGTGAGAGTGAGGGTCAGAGAGGGAGAGAGAGAGAGAGAGGGAGAGAGAGAGAGCAAGAAGTGGTTGAGAAGGAGGTAGAATGGAGAAGAAATCGGAATAGCAAAAAACACACATTCTTGGCAAACCTGTAGTATCACAAATAAAACCAAATGAATCATGGTAACAGCATGGCAGGAACCTTGTATTTGGCATCAGGAGCACAACCTCACCATATACAGGAGAGGGCAGTCAGGCACGCACGTGGAAACACCCCCTACCATAACACGAGGCACACCCTCCTGCTCACCCCCTACCATAACACACGGGTGCGACCATATCTGCAGTGGCATGCTAATGAGCGGTAGCCATAGATACAATGAAAAAGGACCTCATTAGAGTAACCTTCTGCAGGAGGAGGAAGAGGGAGCGAGAGAGAGAGAGAGAGAGATGGAGAAGAAGAGAGAATGTATTTCGAATCCTCGCCCTGTGGCCGCAGGCTGCGCTCGTCTCCAGAAAGGCGGGGCCCCGGGCCCCTCCTGGAGCCCCTGTCCGAAGGGCCACAGCAGATAACAGGCCTCACCACAGCGAGATGCACAGAGACTGAATAAATGACGCACCGATATTGAGCTGCTAATTAGTAGAATCAGGTGTGCCAAATTAGGGTTGAAATGAAAAGCCTACGGAATGGTATATCTCTAGGAACAGGGTTGGGAACCACGATGTGTTACATGAATGGGATGAACACAAGGATGGTGTCAGGCGTGCAGCAGCTGTGGAAGTAGCAGTCAGGTATCAGCCGTGTTTCTCGCAAAAAACAGTGACAACCGCAGCTGGACGGTGCACAGCCACCGCCGAGAGACTTTTAGCCGCACCGTGCCTGAAGTCCCCAGCGCCCCATACAGGACTGCTGCATTTAGGTAATCCTGGAAGAACGGATGCACTGTAAAATGAGCCTCTGCGTATTCACGGTAGATGTTGTTGTGGTGATGGTACATTACATTAACGTTTGTTTAGCAGATGTTCTGGTCCAGAGGGACTCACAATGCTAATCCACATCATATGAGTTTTTCGAGTAACAGTGCCAGACCTGGCTATCAGCTTCCCAGATCAGCAGGTGTATATGCAATATGCATATATATATATATATATATATATATATATATATATATGCATATTGCTCCCATGACAAGCCACAAAGAAGTACTAGAAGTAGGAGCAGAAACATAAGCGGTAGTATTAGAACACCACTTCAGTTATATAAGTATAACTGAGTTTTTTCAGGCCCAAATCCCTGTACGACCTGCACTCTTAGCATAGAGCAGAAGAAGGTTGGCTAACACAGTGGTTCCCAACCCTGTTACTGGAGATCTACCATCCTGTAGGTTTTCACTCCAACCCTAACAAAGCACACCTCATTCAACAGCTTCAGGTTGAGTTGCTCATCAGTAGAATCTGGTGCGCCAAATTAGGGTTGAAATGAACCCCTACTGGATGGTAGATCTCCAGGAACAGAGTTGGGAACCACTGGGCTAACATATGCATGTATGCTTCACTTACTATGTGATACCTGTGCATCTGCTGTTGTATTGTTGTATAGGGGACCACTCTGTGCTCTCACGCATTTGGAAATGGGATCTTTTCAATCCACTGAACATGCCGCTAGACAAACAAGCACATGTCATTCTGTGTCCTTGTATGAACTTTAGGTGAGGTGCATGTGTGTGTGTGTGTATGTGTGTGTGTGTGAGTCTCTGTGTGTGTGTGTGTGTGTGTGTGTGTGAGTCTGTGTGTGTGTGTGTGTGTGTGTATGTGTGTGTGTGTGAGTCTGTGCGTGTGTGTGTGTGTGTGTATATGTGTGTGGTCTCAGTTTGCATGCATGTGTAGCTATAGCTCTAAGGCAGGTAAGGCAGGTGCGCATGACTGGTTTCTGCGTGTCTATCTACAGTTTCTGAGCGTGCTGTGCACGTGTATGTGAGCATGTGTATACAGTTTCTGATTGGGTTTAATGGGTGCAGCAACCATCAGCCACCGAACCAGCCAATCATCTGTAATCTAGTAATGAGATTAGTCACCAAGGAAGGACACACGCATGTTCTTACACCTACACACAATCCTCAAGACACTCAACAATCCACAGTCAGATCATATATATATATATATATATATATATATACTGTGAAAATGAATGCGTACATTGTAGCACCTTGGCAAATATACTAATTATATAGCATATCACATTTTCACTGTTCCACTCTTGAAGCACTGAAGCACTCATGTCCTCAATGTACCATGAGAATATTATTATGACCGTGTGCCATGATATGATGGCACAGTATTACACACACAGAGACACAGTTTATTCCAGAAGTGCACACACACACACACACACACACGCACAGCATGGTTTTCCAATTTACGTACACACCTGCTGCCAAACACATATTGCGTAAAAATCAATTCACCCTTATGGGACACACACTCACACATGTATGTATGTGTGCCCGATGATCCAGAGAGAGGAATAGGTCTGTTTCCACGACTACGATTTCCACAGGAAACCTGCTCAGACAAGCAGGGCCAGTGGACCGGTCTGGAGACTGAAGTGGCAGATATCAATACTGGAACACCAGAGACATACAAACCAAAATCCTGGCATTGCATGCTTCCAGAATTTATACTATGTATAGTATGTGCATGCAATAAAGCACAGGAGCTCACATACAGACACACTGATATATACACACACAGAAAAGTGCTCAAAAAATGGCTAGCATACATGTAATAAAATTAACAACGCAATTTATGGAAACTGACCTCAAATTATAGTGAGACATGAAGCCTTTGTTGAGCATTCATGCAGTTCTTTAGTATTTTACAACCATGGCGATGGAAATGGTGGATTATGATAAAGGGGATCAAATACTAAATGGCTGTGAGTGAATCAGCATGTGTGTGTGTCTGTGTGTGTCTGCGTGTGCATGTGTATGTCTGTTAGTGTGGGTGTGTGTGCATATATATGAGACAGAGTGTGAGTCTGGGTGTGTGACAATGTTTGTGTGTGTGTCTGTGTGTGTGTGTGTACATGTATACAAGAGAGAGAGTGCGTGTGTGTGCGAGAGGGAGCGTGAGAGAGTGTTTGTGTGTGTGTGAGAGAGAGAGAGAGGTAGAGAGAAAAAGAAAGAGAGAGAAAGAGAGTGCATTTGTTGTACTGGCAGATAAGTGTGCGAATACGCAGAGCCATACTTGTGTCGGGGTATAAGAGGAATGTCAGAGCTCTTCCCCCGTGTGGCCCTCTGTCCTTTTTCAGGATTTTTCACTGCAGTTTTGGCAGACTCCACTGGCCCTGGGATTGCCCAGAAAATCTGAATTAATCTGGATTATGCCTCTTTCCTGCTCATTTCCCTGCTCATTTCCCGGCCATCCCCACCAAAAGCCACAAAGCCCTGTACAGCGCGTCTACGCACAGTTCAGCTGGGTTTACGGGCTGAACAGACAGCTAACATAGCCAACATAACATAGCTTCAACTTTTTAGCCTTAAACTATGCATATATTCATCCTCTTAAGCACCTGGACAGCATTAGCACGTACAGCGTTTGCAGTCTGCAAGTCAGCTGGGAGAGTTAACAGGTTTAAGTTCCCCAGTAAGAACACGCATCGATGTCAGGTCAACAAGGTGAGAATGCAAATGGGATAGAGGCACTTTCAGTTTTGTGTCTTACGTAAGGCAGAGAAAAGACGACGGTGATGTGTGTTGTCTAATACCACACACACACACACACACACACACACACACAGGACTGTAACTAGGCAGACATGTAGATTTGCCTGAAGTGTGCCGAGAGTCCTGCCACAGGAGAGCACAGAGAAGGTAGCCTCAAAATGGCCCCCACCACCTCCTGCCATCGCTGTGTCTAATCCCCCCCCCCCCCCCCCCCCCCCCCCCCCCCCCACAGCTTTTAGGTCAAAACCATTACCTCCCAGTGAGACTGGGCCCAGCTCAGGAGAAACAGAGACAGGATGGCCTGAGGGGGGGTGGGGAGGGGGGGGGGGGCATGTGGATCACGAGTCGGTACCATTATCTGTACAGCCCCTGCCGGGGAGCCAGGTCTCTTCCCCTCCCTGGAGAAACAGAGAGCCATGTCACAGATAATGGGTCCTCACCGCGAGACGGACAGCACTGGGAGGGAGGGCCGCACGACGCAAACCCATCTCAGACACGAGGGCCAGGAAACACAGACAGGAAGGCGAGAAAGACAGAGCCGTGGGTGTGTGTGTGTGTGTGTGTGTGTGTGTGCGTGCATGTGTGTGTGTGCGTGCATGTGTGTGTGTGTGTGTGTGTGTGCGTTTCTGTGTGTGTGTGCGTGCATGTGTGTGTGTCTGCGTGCATGTGTGTGTGTGCGTGCATGTGTGTGTGTGTGTGTGTGAGTGCATGTGTGTGTGTGCGTGCATGTGTGTGTGTGTGTGTGTGCGTGCATGTGTGTGTGTGTGTGTGTGTGTGCGTTTCTGTGTGTGTGTGCGTGCATGTGTGTGTGTCTGCGTGCGTGCGTGTGTGTGCGCGCATGTGTGTGTGTCCCATATTAATGAACCAGCAGCCACTTCAGTGTTTTGACATTCTCTACCCACAAGAGAGTAACTCTGCATGGGCGTCCCAGCCATGGAGACGATTAGGCATGCAACAGGCTAAGAGAGCGAGCCTGGGATTCCACAACAGTACCCTGCGGTAGCATGCATATACTTTTTAATGAGTGCCAATGGATTTTTAAATACCACAGGGAAGCAGACACTCGCTTTAATGTGTTGTCAGATAGATGCCTCAGTTTACATCACAAGGCACTGGACCCTGTGGAGTTAAAGCAGTGCCCCTTCCAGTCGTGATCTGCCTGTCCTTTGAGGCTGCTCATCCAAGCACAGGCCAGTGTAGACCAGGCTTAGTGACTGTGCTGGCTTTGCAGATTATGACTAAAAAACACAGAGGCTGCTGGTACCCCACTCTGCCTTGTGTCCTATGTCCATGCATGTAGATATCTAGTAGTGTGGTGTGGAGGTTTCCTCGTGTTTATATGGTCACACTTCAAAAGCCCACAATAAGACCTCATAAATATCATCCATAAATACCCCCCTTTTTTCTCCCTTCTTCACTCTCTCCTTTCCTCCCTCCCTCCTTCCCCCCCTCTCTCTCTTTTTCTCTCTCTCCTTCCCCCACTCTCTGAACCACTGTGTGGGGATGCTTAAGGATGCGGTTGCCATGGTAACTGGCAGTGGGAGATGGGTGTGAGGGAAACAGAGTACGGCAGGAGGTGTGTGTGTTTGCGTGTGTGTGCATGGGGGGGGGGGGGAGGGTCCAGGAACAGATTGTTAAGAGACACACAAAGTCTCTTTCGATTGACACTTTGCCTTAAAGGGGGGTGGTTACAGAATAGCACCCATGAATTATTGATACAGCCATTATGTGCTGAGCATAAACAGTGACATTAATCGCAGTGCAACTGGTGGAAACAAAGTGATGCTTTATTGTGACTAGCATTTATGTGGTTTTAATAGATATTTAACCGTGGGCAGTAAATTATTGTTATGTTACACTTCACATCAGTGAAATGAGGGTATGTCCCCCTGCAATTTAAAGATGCTGCAGACTCCCACTGACTGTTATCTGATGATGAAAATAACATTGAAAATAAATCTGGCACATTCATTCTCAAGCCACTAAGAGCTCTGTCAACAAATCCACAAAATCTTAATTACTGGTGTCTTCTGCCGGTTGGACATTTTCCACAAAATTTGTGGGAAGCAAGCACAGCCCGCTTGTGTTCACGCACAGGCCGTCAGGTGGAGATTCTCAGTTAGCATCTGTGGCATTTCATTCAATTCTCAAAAGTGATTTATTTCGTGTTGAACATGTTCTCCCTGTGTGCAGGTTGTGGCAAAACCCGTACAAAAATATAATCTCTTTATTTGGACTTCATGCTGTTGCGCTGCCAGGCGGAGAGGGAGAAGGGAGGGAGGGAGAAAGAGAGAGAGAGAGAGAGAGAGAGAGAGGTCAGGGAGGTAGAGGGTTTGAGCTGGGGGATAAAAGAGAAATGTTGAAAGACTGAAAGAGAGAGAGAGAGAGACAGAAAGAAATGGTTGGGAGTGCGGGCACAGATAATGCCACCGAATAGCT